>NW_010359282.1:583439-583731 GCF_000414095.1 Morus notabilis | reverse complement strand
TTTGGACTTGTTTTAGGACCTAGAACCCGGATCTAGTGGTTTCCCTTTGAAATATTTGGATTTGGGACTGGATTTGCAGGTTTTTGGACTGATTTTCGTGAGCTTCTCTCGCGCAGTCGATTCCACCGGTCGACCTGTGCGGTCGACCGAATTACAGGCTGACCGGTCGACCGATCCTGTCGACCGGTGTGCACATTACCGGTCGACCGGTAGTGTTGTACTGCTCTGTCGCCGGTTGACCGGTGGACACGAGTTTGACCCTGTTTGGCCTGAAAAGTGTTGTTTTGACCCC
>NW_010359282.1:581469-582584 GCF_000414095.1 Morus notabilis | reverse complement strand
TATTTCAAATTATATCCTACTGGGTCTTTCGCTCACGTTTTATGTTTTAAATGTTAAACCCCTCCCAGGAGACTCGAGGAGCGGTGCAGGGTAGCTGGAGTTGCTACTGTTGGATCAAGTGAGGATTGAGTTTATCCTCTTGAACAAATGTAAGGAATTTGAGAAATTATGTAAACCTATTTAATATTGGATTTACTAGACTGTGGTTGATGTCTGTTGTAATGATTAATTACATGAGCATGTATTTACGATATTGTATGTCCTGTGGGGTGGAGCCCTGTGTGTCAGAGGCTCCTGGATTATGTCGTTTATTTATATTTTAATGCAGTCAAGTGTGGGGCCCGGTTGGGAATCTGCTTTATTAATCCCTAATCGAGCTCCACGTCACCCACCCCGTTTGGGGGGCGTGAAAAGAGTGGTATCAAAGCTTTAGGTTAAGAACCCCAGGATTGTACATACATGTGTGACATCCGTAATCCACTGAATAGTCTAGTTTTATTTCAGTTGAAGGAAATGGCGCCTCGCCGTAGGCCTGCTAATCAACCAGCACAACAGAATCAAGGATTTCTGGATGCCACGTATGCTGCCTTTCAAGGCATGGCCACAAGAGCTCGAAACGAGCGGCCGGTTGAGGATAGGAAACAATGGTACTTCCGGGAATTTAGGCGTGCGCCTATCCCCTCGTTTAATAGTGAGGGAGGACCCCAGGAAGTAGAGTTCTGGATTGACTCCATAGTCAAGCACTTGAGTACTATGGGAGTCCCAGATGAATACTGGGTGGAATTTACGGTGTATAAGATGGAAGGGTTAGCAAACACTTGGTGGAAACAGGTCAAGAGGAGAATGGATGTCGCAGGGTTGACCTGGAAACAGTTTGAGACATTGTTCAATGAACAGTACTTCCCTCAGAGTTACAGGGAAGAAAAAGCGCTAGAATTTATGTCTCTACTGCAAGGAGACATGTCTATAAGGGAATATGAGGCCAAGTTTAATGACCTATCCCGGTTTGCGCCATCACTAGTGGAGTCTGAACACATGAGATGTCTTAAGTTTGAGAAGGGCCTCAAGAACTCTGTGAGGAGATCCTTGGTGGCTCTAAGACTTCGAAACTTCCG
>NW_010359282.1:576152-578617 GCF_000414095.1 Morus notabilis | reverse complement strand
GAAGGAAGTCAGATTCGAATGGAACGCTGAATGTGAAAGTGCCTTTCAGGAATTGAAGGTCAGATTGACAAGTGCACCAGTCTTGACTATTCCTGACAGTGAAGGGCTATATGAGGTATATACTGACGCCTCGGGGAGTGGGCTGGGCTGTGTGTTGATGCAAGGTGGACGCGTTGTAGCTTACGCATCCCGACAACTAAAGCCACATGAACAGAATTACCCCACTCATGATTTGGAGCTGGCAGCGGTGATATTTGCTCTAAAGATATGAAGAAGTTATCTCTACGGAGCAAGGTTTCAGGTCTTCTCTGATCATAAGAGCCTGAAGTACTTGTTTACTCAGAAAGATCTGAACCTCAGACATAGGAGATGGGTAGAGTACATGGAAGATTATGACTTCACTCTCCAGTATCATCCTGGAAAAGCTAATGTGGTGGCTGATGCCCTTAGCAGGAAGCCGACGGGGACTCTGGCATCATTAGTTTTGGAAGATTGGAGAAGGACTAAAGTGGTGAGTGAGTATGATCTTCAGTTCTACGAAGATTATAACCAGGCTATGGTGTATAATATGGTCTCTACACCGGACATTGTGCAACAAGTAAAGCAGAATCAATGGCAGGATCCCCACCTCCAAGGGATTTGGATTCGGATCCAGAATGGAGAACAATTCGAGGATTGGAGAATCCGGGAGGACGGAGCCTTGTATTTCCGCAACCGCCTTGCTGTTCCTAAGGCGGGTGAGGTAAAGAAGAAGATTCTGCAAGAGGCACACAAATCGACGTATGCTATTCATCCGGGGAGTACAAAGATGTACCAGGACCTGAAAAGACAGTACTGGTGGAGAGGCATGAAAAGAAACGTTCGTGAGTATGTCTCGGAGTGTGTGACTTGCCTCCGGATTAAAGCTGAGCACCAGAAGCCAGCGGGAGAGTTGCAACCTCTTCCTGTCCCTGGATGGAAATGGGAGCACATCACCATGGATTTTCTAATGGGGTTACCGAGAACTGAGCTGAAGCATGATGCCATCTGGGTGGTAGTTGACAAGTTAACGAAGTCCGCGCACTTCATACCATTTTGTGCCACATATTCTCAGAAAATTATGTCAGAATTGTACCTGGAGCACATCGTAAGGTTACACGGAGTGCCATTGTCTATCACGTCAGATCGTGATACGCGTTTCAATGCACGGTATTGGAGGAGTTTCCAAGAAGCCATGGGAACAGGTCTGAATTTTAGCACTGCATTCCATCCCCAGACGGATGGACAATCTGAAAGAGTTATTCAGATTCTGGAGGATATGCTTCGTGCTTGTATTCTGGAATTTGGTGGAAACTGGAAGAAATACCTACATCTAGCTGAGTTCGCTTACAATAACAGCTATCAGGCCAGTATCGGTATGGCACCGTTCGAAGCTCTGTATGGTCGTCCTTGTAGGTCACCTGTGTGTTGGTTGGAACTAGAGGATCGACTGAGCACTGGGCCAGAAATCATTCAAGAGAATAATGAGAAGATAGCTGTGATTCGGGAACGACTGTTGACAGCTCAAAGTCGTCAGAAAAGTTATGCTGATAGAAGGCGTAGGCCTTTGGAATTCCAAGAAGGCGACTTTGTCTTGTTGAAGGTTTCCCCACGTAAGGGAGTTGTTCGGTTCGGTGTGAAAAGAAAACTCGCACCAAGGTATGTGGGACCATTCCCGATTGTGCAACGAGCCGGAGTGGTGGCGTACCGGTTGGCCTTACCGCCTGAGTTATCCCACCTGCATGATGTGTTTCATGTCTCCATGCTTCGGAAATGTCAACCTGAGCCGGAAGCAGTAGTGCAGTGGTTTGACGTTCCGATACAGTATGACGGGTCATACGAGGAGGCACCAGTTCAGATTCTTGACCGAAAAATAAAGAATCTGCATCATCGTGAGATCCCATGTGGCAGCACCATGGTGTTGAGGAAGCAACATGGGAGCTTGAAACGACGATGCAGGAACGTTATCCGCATATGTTTGCACTTTGAGGTGAGCTTTAATTTCGGGGACGAAATTGCCTAAGGGGGGTGGAGCTGTAACACCCTGAAGAATTAATTGAGATTAATTAAGGTAATTGAGATTATTAGTGTGCCTAATCTAATTTAATTAATTGAGTTTAAATAATTCCAAGGTATTTAAATTATTCACAGTAATTTATTTAATCCAGAAGTGTGTATGGGCGCATTTCTGGACTGTTATATTTTACACATGTCACTTTCTTTTATTTTTCTTTTCTTTTCTTTTCTTTTTCTTTTTCCTTTCTTTTCCTTTCTCTTCTTTTTCTTTCCCGTGCCTTTCTCTCTCTCTCTCTCTCTCTCTCACACTTCCGTGCTCTCTCTCCCTCTCTCTCTCCCATTTGTGTCTCAAATCAAAACCGGATTCAAACCAAGAGTGATTTCAAAGAGTTTTCACGTCAAGAGAAGGATTCGAGGTAAGATTACTGAAA
>NW_010359282.1:539761-574832 GCF_000414095.1 Morus notabilis | reverse complement strand
TATTTCAAATTATATCCTACTGGGCCTTTCGCTCACGTTTTATGTTTCAAATGTTTAAAACCCCTCCCAGGAGACTCTAGGAGCGGGGCACAGTAGCGGGAGTAGCTGAGTGGTGCTACGGAACGATCAAGTGAGGATTGTGTTCATCCTCTGACATAAAGTGTAAGGAATATGTAAGAATTTGTAATAAATGACATTTGAATTTACTAGACTGTGGATGATGTCTATTGTAATTGATTATTTACATGTGCATGTATGTACGATACTGTATGTCCTGTGGGGTGGAGCCCTGTGTGTCAGAGGCTCCTGGATTATGTCGTTTATTTATATTTTAATGCAGTCAAGTGTGGGGCCCGGTTGGGAATCTGCTTTATTAATCCCTAATCGAGCTCCACGTCACCCACCCCGTTTGGGGGGCGTGAAAGTATCGTTATAGGAAATTATGTGAGCTAGCAAAGGGACCCGATGAACATATATAAATCAAGCTCCTATAATCACAACGCTACTTGTAAACCAACAAGTCTGTCTCATGATTATAAAACTCTAGCGCTACTCCACTAAAAGGCTAGAGCTGCACTCTATATTTATATAGCGTATTTACAAAGCTCTGAATAGCTCTCGTCCATGACTCAATATATTATTGTATCATCCCCATAGGATATCCATAATCGACTTGAGGTCAAGTTCCGTTTTACCTTCTCGATTACATTTATCTTATGTTCCATTATCACACTATCAGAAAACTACTATTTGGACCATTACAAATAGTAAACCATTAGATAACACAAAGTAGTCTAATGGCCGACCACTCGTATTTTCCAATCGACAGATAATGCATAAGATGATATCATTGACTCTTTGTAGGAGCTGTGGATTCCGCTATCTATGAATAACGAATCTACGCATACACGAGTCATACCCCCAATGTACCAGTAAGTGTACCTTTATATAATGTCAGGATGTCTCATTTTGGTACATCAAAGGATACAAGTGAAGCATGCAGGTTCATTATCCATATCAGGATTAAGATGACCACATATAATTCGTCAAAAGTGAATTGTTTTATACAAATGAAATTATAAATTAAAACAATTCAACTTTGGTCCGACCTAAAATAGATTTCACCATTAGAAACTATATCAATGTCTCTACCCATGGAGTCCCACCTCCGACGACCAAGACAAGTCATCTCCGTTAGGAAGTAGACAACATAACAATCTTAATATGAATAAAGTGCCCAACTTTATTCCCTCGATTGTGAATCATCTAATTTAGACTATCATATTTAGATTCCTGTCTTCTGCATGTTCTTCTCATTACATGCATGACTTAAAGATTTAGAATGACAGTCTCAGACTTTCAGTTTGCTTATCATACATTCAACTAATATGAACATAACGAGGACAATACATATATATATAAAACAAGTAAATCTTTATTAATAGTCAAAATATCTCAAAGAGCATCGTTACATTTATTTTTAAGGGCACAAACGCTAACAATGACTACTCAACATAGTGAAAGTATGAATAGCTCTTTGAAACGTTATGTCAGCTATAAACATGATCTACTACAGTTTTTTCACCGTTTTCAAAGGTTGATTGAGAACCGACGTTATGAAGAGCTAAAGGCCAATTTCATAGCAACTCAAAGTAATATATCGCCATCACTTGATATCGCCATTTTGTAACATGCAACTTCTATATACACCCCAATAGTGTTCAAAGTATTTGAAATTGAGTTGGGCAAGGCTTATGATTGTGCCATGGAGACGTCTCTTGAGGTTGAAACAATAACAAAAGTACATACTTTTTCCTCTTGAAAAACGCTCTTGTCATACTATTAAATATGACTCAACTAATGGGATGGTAATTTGTAGTTACAAAAAGTTTGAGTTTGTAGGGATTTTGTGCTCACATATTCTTAAAGTTCTCTCTTCGAAAAAAAAATTATGAAAATTCATGCTCAATACATTCTAAGAAGATGGACAAAGCATGCAAAGATAAGAACGATGACAAGGCCTACGGACAACAATTGTTCGACTAATGAGGATCCTAAGGCAAGTATGGCAAGACGTTATAAAGATTTATGCAAATTACAAACTCAAGTAGCAACAAGGGGAGTGAAAACTGAAGAAGTGTATAAAATTGCTTTAAGCAGTCTTCATAATATTTTAGAAGATATTGATGCGAGCCAAAATAATGCACAAATCCCGTTCATTTCGCCGATTCGAGTTTAGAATTTGAGTTTTGCTACAGTAAAAAGCTCTAAAAAACAGTCACATCTAACTTTTTTACTACAGTAAAAAGCTCTCACACAAAATCACATCTCAACTCAAATTACAAACTCGAATCAGCGAAGTGAACGGACCCTCAAGTCTCTTAATCAAACTACCACACATAACCGCGATGAGAATAATGTTGTTGAAGGAGTTGGTAGAGTAATAGGAATTAAGCATAAGGGAATAGTTTGTGGGAGCTTTGTTAGGCCAAAAAGTGCTCTTGAAAAGGCCAAAAAAAAAAAAAATTGTCCAAACTAAACAGGTATGTTTAATAAACTTATTATCACATCTTTGAATTATAATAATAAAACCTATACCTTACGTTATTTTTTTATGACCACATTGCAAGTTTCTTCTGATCTTATTGTACACAAGCAATTTAAAAATGAAATACCAAATAGAGGTGTTACCGTTCCAACTTAACAAAATCCCCTACTACTTACACCAACATCTAACCTCAACCAAGTAATTGTAAAAAATTTTATGGACTTAAAATATCTACTTGATATACTATTTTATAAAGTTAGTAATTACATTATATTAAATGCAGATTGAATCTCATGTTGATTTTGGAGATCTTACCATAACGTTAAGTATGGTTGAATTGTTAAAATAAGTATTATATATGTTTTTATTTATGATTGCAATATTTTTTTATACAATGAAGATATTTTAATTTATATTATCGTTTCTTTATTTTCTCTCTTTTATTGGTTGAGTTATGTCCTACAACATTATCATTTTAAGGATTTGACTTCAATGAAAATCTCTTTAAGTGATTCGTTCTTAATTTATTAAAAAACCATTTGTGCTATTTAGTTGGATTTTATTTTTATTTTTGCAAAGATTTAGTTAAATATTTTATAAATACTCAAGCTCAAAAGTACTCAATTTGTGAATAAAATACTCACTTATCATACTCTTATTTTATATTGCTACTTAGTTGGATGCTTTTAAATGATCCTCTAGTTCAATTCTAGTATATTTTCTTTTCCGTTGAAAATTCTGATTTGATATAGGAATTTTACTTTTATCCTATAAAATTGTATAAATATATATATATATATATATATATTAAAAAAACAGAATTGTGTAATGTTTAAATAGAGTTCCATCCAAAAAGGTAGTGCTTCAGAAAAAAGGTAAATGAAAAAGTAGATGATGTACCATTTAGATGGAGTGCTGCATGTTTACTTTTTATAGTGTGTCAGATAAATAAAAATTAAAAAAAAAAAGATTGGAAAAGAAGTTATACGTCAAGACACGTCCAAAAAGATCTCCATCTTTTTTTCTGTTTCTAACGCCGTGTGGAGTAGAATAAGAAAAGAGCTAATATGTTAAGGTCTCGTTTACTTTGCAGATTTAAGTTTTGAATTTGAGTTGAAATGTGACATTTTTAAAAAGTTTTTTACTGTAACAGAAAAAATTAGATGTAACATTTTCTGAGAATTTTTTTACTATAAAAACCTAAAACTAAAAATTTAAATCAGTGAAATGAACGAGTCCTAAGTTATAACTGAGATGTTAAAATATTATTGAGAGGACGGCTAAAAAGACAGTTAAATTAAAATAGCAGATCTAGACTCCGTATTGAAATGATCATCTTCTTCCCTAAGTGACTAAACTATTTTACTTGCAGACACCTAGACAAGTCGAAACCCAGAAAATCTGAAATAATAAATAAATAAATAACTAAGAACAAAAATAAAAACAAAAAACTTACAAATCAGTGCTATATGAGAAACACAAACCCACGTGACCCAACCTAAAAGCAGAAAGTTTAAGACCTCGTTCGTTTCACCAATGCGAGTTTAGAATTTGAGTTTTGCTACAGTAAAAAATTTTCAGAAACAGTCATATCTAACTTTTTTGCTAGAGTAAAAAGCTCTCACATAAAGTCACATCTCAACTCGAATTAAAAACTCAAATTAGCGAACTAAACGGGCTCTAAAAGAAAAACTTTCAAAGAGCAAGTTGACCGTGGTGACAAGAGATCTAGCAAAGAAGGTGATCTAGCGAGGCTGCGATCTTGCGAATGAGAGGGACTTTACGTTGGCCAGATCTCACGGAGGAGAGGACTTGGATTATATATCCAAAAAGGTCCGCTCTCGGCCATTCCACACGCTGCCTAGCGGAGGCGTGGTTATCTGAAGTGGATTCTCTCTTTTCTAGTGGATGCCGAACCCTCTGGGGAACGACTTGGCTAGCTTTGAAGAGAAGAAAGAGGGAGTAGGAGGTGGGATTTGCATGGCAGGTCTACGAACCTGGGCTTTGGAATTGGGATAGGCAGAAATTGAGGAGAAACACATTCTCTTTCTCTTTTAGTCGCTTAGAGCGCATTTGAGGCTATAAGCTCAAGCTCACCTTTCGCATACTCTCCTCGATCGTCTGACCCAGTGATTAGTTAAGTTAGGAGAATGGAGGATGTATCGAATCGGATCACTGCTCAGCTGCTCGGGGCATTGATCAATGCTGAGAAGACTGTCAATCATCGAAACTGAAAGCAAAGAAAGTATTGGTTGAGCTTTTGAGTTGGCTTGAAATGTACACACAAGAGTGTAGGCGTGACAGAATTGACGAAAGCCAAGCAGCGTCAAGACGAGTCTGTTGATGACTTTATCGCCATATGGATAAATCTTGAACTCTCCTGTGAGCAAGCCTGTTCGAGTTGTAGTGCGCGGTGAGTCTGAGATTTGGTGAGGGAAAGGGGCATTGCAGCGGTAAGATCTAGCGGAGGAAGTGTAAGGCCAAGATCTGGCGAGGGAGAAGATCGTTGCAACAAAGGATCTAATGAGGAGGGTGCAGTGGCGCAGAGATTTAGCGAACAAGACTGGCACAACGACATAGAGACTTAGCGAAGGAGGGGCACACTATGACGGCAAGCTTGGAGGTAAATGGGGTAGTTGATAGATATCTGTGTGTTTGGGGAAGGTGATTTCATGATCCATTTCTTGTGTTATTAGAGAAAGACCATAAATGCCCTTGACAAAACATTGACTAAGTAAGAATCATTTATAATTTAACAGATGTTACTAAAAGGACCATTCATACAACACATTTTGAAATTTAAAGGGTCAATTACAAAGAAAAAAATGTTTAGAGATCGATTTATTAATCACGAAAAGTTAAGGGAGTAACGATGCAATAAAACTCATTTATTATGAATTCTAGGAAATGGTAAGCTTAATAAAGTGCCTGGATTTGCGGCATGGGCGGCAATTGTAAAGACCCTAACTACGTGGCTATCACTATTACTAACTTTAACATATCATTTCTGAAACTCCTCAAAATTTGAAGGACATTTTTTTTATGCTATATAGAATGTTGTAGCATTATTATTATTTTTTAAATGCTATGTAGAATGCTGTAGCATTTTGTTATAACTTAAATAAAATGTTATATGAATGCTATAACATTCTGAAACAAAATGTTATAGCGTATGTTGTAGCATTCTAGGCATAAGTTTTTTTCTCTTAAAAAAACTATATCATTCATTTTTTTATGTAGAATGTTGTATCATTCTTTTAAAATTACTGTAACAATATAAATTCTGGTTTCCACTTTTGAACATAGCAAAGTGTTTATACTTCAAAACTAATTTCTTTTCTAAAGCATAAATTTACACATAGGTATATTTTTGCTTCTCAAAATCTTGCTAGCTTACACAACTTAACAATCATAGTACAAACGTCTAAAACACAAGTTCATAGACATATTCAACAAAATCTTTTTAAAACTTTAAATTATTTCGAAAATAGTTGCGTGCGGTATCCATTCTCCGACCTCCACTCCGCCCGTCTTCTACCTTGCCATCAGTCCATCAAACATTATGTGTAGGTTGCTTACCTACAATATAAATACTCTGAAATGAGATTTCCCTCAGCAAGTAGGAACTATTACTCGCTAAATAACTGAAATTTCACATGAATGATATGCATGAACTGCTTATGCTGATTTATGATGTCTTATGAAAGTTTTATTGTCTGTGTTTTACTATCTGAACTTATCGTACTTACTGATGGGTTCGAGTGCTTGTACCATTTGCCCGCAATCATCAAGATGCTAGGGTTTGCAAGGTCCCCAACGACACTGTGATTTAAACTGAACTGAGTGCCTCCATTGCGGAGGACCTTTTTTTTCCTTTATCTCCCTTGCAGAGTCTGATTACCTCCCTCGCGGAGGCTGGTACGACACTCAACTGAGTTTCTTCTTATAAGTTCCTCTTGACTTATTAAGGTGTATGCAATATGACATAGCATAGCATACTATAACATGGAATGTACTCAAACACATATAATTCATGTGTACTGTTCATTTTCAAATCTATTTATACTGTAGGTGAGGTTTCTACTTACCTATTTTAAGGAAGGGAATCCTCTATTCGCCACATTGTCTGTTCTCGTTCTTACTTATTTCTGATAATAAACACACACTAAGAGTGTGAGATTAACTATCACTTGTTATTCTATTTTAGCAAGCTTATAAGAAAATCTGATTTCTCTACTTATGGCTTTCTTTCTCTTTCCTACCTTAGAGGATTGAAAACCTTATTTCAAACTTAAAGATTAAGTTTATTGAATCCTCATAACCTTATTTTTTCATTAAACAATGTCCAAACTCAAAAAACTTTCTTGAAACTATACTTCGAGTTCCTTAATGAACTCTTCTGTTTAACACCAAAACTGTTTTGACAGTTATGCAGTGTTTTTTAAGAAAATAGTTTAAAGCTTCTATCTAGAACTAAAACTAAGTTTAGCCTCAAATTCTATAACTAAAACTAGGTTTAACTCCAAATTTTTAAACTAAATTTCGGCAGAGTTTCGCCTTATTTTCTGTGTTTCCCGAGCTATCCTTAGCTCGTTTTATCCGTTACTTCATCTTCTAATCATAACTAACAATCTTTCTCATACAATTTAATAAACTTAGGAACCATACTCTAGGGTTCCATCTAATTTCTCACAAAGATTTTCATACCTAAAAGTTGCTAGAAACATAATCTAACAACCACAAATTCATCCTTTAATTACTAAGCTTTCTATTCCATCAATTGAAATTCAATCATCAACTTAGCAAACTTTCTCCATACTCTCTACCACATCCAAATCATTCGGCCAAGGTAAGAAAAAGGAGAGGAAAAATGAAATATCACCTTAGAAGAATGAAAAACAAACTCCGGAATCACCAGTCCTCGGTAGTTCGACCGATTCCCACTTAAAACTTGTTTTTCTTCACTTTTGGTAATTTTTTTCTTATTCTCTCTCTTGGATGAACACCCACGTTTCTTGACATGAAAAAGAGTGTGTTTAATTATGTTTCTTACACTTATACATGTTGAAGAAGAAAAGGATGGGTCTAAGTGTAATTTCATAACTTTTGGGCTCCTTTGTGCAAAAATCCTACAAAAATATCTCTTCTTAGCTTCTTGTACAGGCCAGTCACCTCTCTAAGCAAATGGCATGATCTCAGCCCTCCTTTCAAAAAGTCACTTTTAATCTCAACCATTGATCATTTAATAACTATCTTATTTTGGTTCAGCTTAATTTCTTGTCTAGTGCGCGTTTTATCTGCTTTTCTTAGACAGTTGATCAACTTAGTCAACTTTGACCATTATTGACTAACTTTTCAAGAGCAACATTTTGTTTGACTCTTGGTCAACACTCTTTGACTCGGTCCACTTAAATCATTCGAAACCCCAATTTTCTCGGTTCGACCTTCTGGACCCATCTTTCGTCTGTTTTTTGTTTTGATTATTTCTAAAATCCTAGAATTGATGTTTTTCAATTCTTTTTCACTTCTTAACCTTAAGATTCATATGTTGGCCCACTTGTGGGTTTAACATAGCATTCTGCACATCCTTCCTTATTGCAATCTGAAAGTCGGTAACATGATCTTACCTAACTTAAATTTCTAATTGCTTACTTAATGTCATCTTGCTTACGTAAGCAAGGTTTAGTGGACACTTGGTAATCACCCATTGATGTTCTATTCTTATTGTTATTCATATTACTTCATACTGACTTTTGAGAATTTACCTAGTTGATAGGAAATTTCAGTTCTTGACTTTGTCAACTTCTGAACTCATATTGTATCTGAATTTCGTGACTGAAACACTACCCCTTTAATTTTCTCTTATCTGTTTGGAAATTAAGGGTTTTCTCTTTAAATGTCAGAGCGTTTCTCTATACGCTGCTAACATTATACTGCACTAAGAGATTCCTAAGATTAGGATTCTCCAACTATATATGCACTGAGAATTCTTCCGCCTTAATTGCGGTAAGAATTTATCAACTGAATTTACTTGTTCTTAAAATATGAACTAATCATAAAACTTGATACGGAATTTAGGAATACTGTATTAATTCTATAAACCCCAATCATAAAACTTGATACGGAATTTAGGAATACTGTATTAATTCTATAAATCCTCCAGCCACAAAATATGACAGTATATTACTGAGAAAAGTCTTTGGCTTAAATAAATAAATTTACATTATTTAATTCTAGAATTTTCTCGGTCATTACAGCAATAATAAAGTCATGCTATGATGGTACGATCGATCTAATAAGTATATCTGTCACTTTTGGAATTAGAATGACTCACAAACTTGATAGGAGTAGAATCAAAAGTTAGATGATTGGACACTTGTCTTGTTCCACTGATTAGTGTCAGATAGTGCGCAGCTTGTTCAGAATAGGTGCTCAGCCTGGTCTGCCTATTCGAATCAAGTGCTCGACATATTCTGTCTGTTCGGTCTGTCCGGCTTGTTCCGCCTACTCTTGCAGTCATGAAATGACCACTCCTCAACAGTATGGTAGAATTTTCCTTTTGTTTTTCACTAATACTCAAATAGCTTATTGTAGTTACCAAATCGCATCTCAAAATTTAATTTTGGTAGCATCATTTTGTGGAGAATTTTTAAATTTAGACTAATTGTCAAAGATCAAGGTGGAACTTATCAACTATAAAAGTTCAGAAGATATTTTGCAATAGACTCTTTTATTGTCACGTCTCTTTGTAAAATGTTAGTAAATCCTAAACCAACTATCATAAATAATATGTGATTAGCAAAGAAAAAAAAAACTATCATAAATAATATGTTCTATTTGCAAGTCGTTTTTGGTCCGTTTAAAGTGGGGTAGGATTTGACCTCCTGACTTTAGCAATAGAGTATTAGAGTTAAGGGTGTGGATCTACTGCTAGTTTATGCTATAAAGATCTCTTTAGACTAAAGTAATGTGAGAGAGTTTTTTTGTGTGGTTAAAAAATAAGATTTGGTTTACATTAATCCCTCTCTGTCAAGATTAATTTAAAAGGAAAAAAAAAAAAAAAACAGAAATCCCTTTTTAGTCCTGGTAGCTTGGTATTTTAGAAACTCAAATCTCTTTTTTTTTTTTTTTCTGTTTTAATAGAGATAAAGAGAATCTCCTATTCTTTTTTTTTTTTCAACTACATGTCTAAAATCTCTTCCAATTTGATATCTAATTTATCTCCAACTAACTTATTCACCAAAAATCATCCGGACAAGGCTAACATCTAGCCTGGACAATTTAGGGAGAAAGAGGAAAATATATTAAGATTTGAGATGAATTAAAATTAATAGATCAATAGTTTACATAAGTTAATAAATATGTTAAATTACAGTTTTTGTCCATAACTTGTCTGGCTATGAATCATAACTTGACAAGTTATGACTTATTAATTTTTAATACTAAAAATTAATCTATATATTTTCTTAAACTTTTTATATATGCCTATTTTTTACTATTTCCGGACAATTATTTATTAGCTCGACCCAACTCCATTGAAGTGTGCAATGGAACCTTTTTTCTTCTCTTTTTGGGCCTTGAGCCCAGAATGGCTTTACACAGCTTTAGCAATAATTTGAACCAGTGAGGCCATTGGGGGGTTGTGGACAATTGACAAATAAAGAGCAAGGGCCAGTGACGCCTAGTCACCCAGACCTTTTTTTTTTTTGGAAAATTTTAGTCTGCATTTAGTTGGTGATTCATGTCATGATTCGAATCATGGTTCGTGATTCGCTTCAATATTATCTCTCACAAAAAACACACGTAAACTGAAAATGATTTTGAATCGTGATTTTAAATTCATGAACCAAATGTTCACTAAGACAGGTGTACACAATACCCAATATGAATTTAGACAGTAAATTTGGCCTCGTTCACTTCGCAGATTCGAGTTTTCAATTTGAGTTGAGATGTGACATTTTCTGAGAGCTTTTCACTGTAATAGAAAAAGTTAGATGTAACATTTTCTGATAGCTTTTTACTGTAAAAATCTAAAACTAAAAACTCGAATCGGTGAAATGAACGAAGCCTAAGACACCGATATCCAGTATCCACCATGTGCTTGCATTTAATGAATGATTAAGTACTAAAATGTAACACAAATTTTAGGGTCTTAGGCCCACTCTTCTCGGAAGTGTGATCTGTTTGCTGTAATTGTTGAAGACATTCAACAAGTAACTTCAATGGCCATCATTTCAAACATTCAATGTCCTAGTCTTGTCCTGGCCTTTTTATCCACTCGCTCCCACCACCATCCTTTTCTTCTTCATGGTAATTGATGAAATGAGGAAAAAAAAAGAAAGAAAGAAAGAAAGAAAGAAAGAAAACTCTCTTTAGTATAATTCATTTGATGCCATGGCTACTTTGGTTGTTTTTTTTTTTTTAACACAGAGAAATAAAGAACACAAAATTCATGAAAAATCGATCACTTATTTCTCAGAAGATAATACCGTGGTCTTAAGTAGTTTGTACTAAATGATTCTATTTAAATATTGGCCAAAACTCTTTATATAAGGGCATCATAATTAACAACGCCGCTAAACATAGTATAAAGACTTGAAAAGTAGTATGCAAAATGTAAATCTTAATCTTTTTCTTAATAAAAAAAATGCAAATCTAAAATTATCTTTTTGGTGATTATCAATCCGTATGAGCTAGTTTTTCTGTTTTTTAACATTTGGATTATACTTGGAGATTAGTGTTCTTAGCTAATAATTATATCTGTCTTTGCATAATACAAGTTGTTTATTTTGTTTCTTATCTATTCGGATAAATATGCACTTTATGGGGTCCCATTTTGAATGGAAAATTGGGTTTATTCTTATTTAATTTTACTTTGTGAAATTTTGAATTCATCATCTGGGAGTTTTTTTTTTTAAACATTCTTATCGATACGATTAATTTTTTTATCGTTGAATATGATGGAATTCACATTAAATTGAAAAAAAAAATATACAAAATAAGTAACTTTTGATGCAGATCAAACAAGAGAAAATATAAACTTTTCAACAATTTAATTTCTCAGGACCTATTAGAAAAACACCCTCTGATACCATATAAATTGAGTATTATTACAATTTTCAACATATTTGTGTGTGTCAATATTATTAAAAAAAAAAAAAAAAAAAAAAAAAACCTCCATATTCTTTCAAGTCACAATCTACTATTTTTGAACCAAAGAATGTATGTGACAGCTCTAACACATTAACCTAATCACACATGGACAAAAACAAAATTTGACGCCATACAAATTCAAGGATCCCGTGGGGACCATTTTTGTTTCTGTGGTTTCCATTACCAAAAACAATTGAGGAATATTCCATTTAATTAACTATTCGGTTTTGATTTTTTTTTTTAGAAAAAACTATTCAGTTTTAAATTATAATATCATCGATTTGAAGAAGTGACCACTTATCTTTCTTGGCAAAATATAAATCATAAAATCTTGATTAGTGCACAATAACTATTATAGAATAAAACATTTATGGTTAATGAATATGTTTGCATGTCAAGTCCTAATAATTTGTTTCTAAAATGAATATGAGAAAATTTGACAATTTAAAAACATTTAAGATTAATTTCACTAATGCTTTCTGAATTTTGAGGTTATTTCTACTTTGCTTTCTAAGCTTTGAAAACTCACATTTTTCCTCATAAATTTTAAATTTGTCTTATTTAAGTTTTTTTGTATAAATTTATCTTGAAATCAAACCGAAAAAGGAGGATAAGTGTAACTATATGATTTTTATTTGTTTATTTTTAATAGAAATCTAAATAAAAAGACTCAACATTACTCTCTTTTCTTTTTATCTATTTTTAATAAAAATTATAACAAAAAGAGTTAAGTATGAAAAATTTTAAATTCAATAAATAAAATGGGATATTTAAAGTTTAAATGAAAAACTGTAAAGACCTCAAAGTTTAAGAACACTGACAATAATAATCCAAACATTTAAAATTAGATATATAAAATTACGGAATTGCCTTTTCTTTAGTTATTTAATTTTTCTCTTAAGAAAAACTATTAGTAATTTGGAACAAAGAAAAAGACAAGAGGCAGTCTTGTGGTCCTTCGTCGTTTCAATTCAATTCTACTCCAAATACTCAAATGGTGATGCACATGGTGAAAGAGACAACAGTACTTCCAGCTTCAGAAATCTAAAAGGTAAATTCAGAGTTCAGTGTCCCAAACAAGGGTAGTTTTGGTACTTCAATTTACCTTTGAAGAATATTGAAGGCCATTCAGTTTGTTAATTTAAATTTTTAATTTGAGTTGAAATGTGATGTTATATGAGAGTTTTTTATTATAGTAAAAAAAATTAAATGTAATTATTTTTAAAAAAATCTTACTGTAATAAAATTTAAATTTTAAATTCGAATTGGTGAAAAAAACGGGACCCGAGATTTTTTTTTTGAAAATTCGAGTATTATATGAATAAATGATTCACGGGACAAACGGGAATTCTTGATAATAAGAGGATAGTGGTTTTATTTGCTTTTGTCTTAGTTGATCAACTTTATTGTTCTCTTCAAGAAACCTAATACAAGACAAAAGAGAGAGAGAGAAAAATTAAAAGCATTAAAGTTTCATGTTGTTTTTGTTTTTGATTTTGTTTTTTGTTTTTTTTATGAGAAGTTTCATGATGATGACGCTGTTGTTTTATTTTATTTTATTTTTCTTTCCTTGGTTTACTTTTCCTCTCATTAGTTAAAAGTTTAATAACTTTTTGTCATTAATGAATGATATTTTGAACCACTTGCAATTTAACTACTTTACATGATTAGAAAATTATTATATAATAACACCTTATAGAACTCCGACAGAAAAAAAAATTAAAAGACCTAAAGCATAAAAATCCCCCAACTCTGCAAAGAATAAACTCTAACGGATTGAAAACAAGTTAAGAATCTGTTTAGTTTATGAATTAGAATCATGAGATTATAACTATTTTTAATTTACGTGTGTTTTTCGTGTGAAAAAATACTGTAACGAACCATGAACTATGATTCGAATCAGAGAATGAATTTTCCAACCAAACGGACTCTAAAAATCAAAGAGTGAATAAAGTACATCGATTATTACAAAACATAAACAAAACCCATTAGACACAACAACTACAGAGCAGAAACGACCTTGCCTTTATTTTACATAAATAAAATAACTACCACAAGACAGAGACAAAGTTCCGGTTGCTTAAGAAAAACCATTGCCTTCCATGCATATCTCCCACTTCCAACACTGACGGCCCTTGAGAACATGCAACCAAAATCCCAAAAATACGTCCCTTTCATCTCACCAAAATGTGTAGTTTCCTCTCTTGCACGGTTGCACCAAGAATCTGAAGGCCAGCCAAGCGACGGTGCTGGATTTTCACCACAAGTAGTGTTGGAATATTGGACGGGCCGCTCGCGATTACTTGAACAAACTGAACTTGTGCCTGATACCCGAACCCGCCCACCTGAGAAATTTAGGCCGCCCGCCCGAGCCCGAGATTTTCCTCGGACGGACCGCGGGCTTTGTCTTGGCTGCCCGAGCCTGATCGGGCAGCCCGAGCCCGCCCAAAAATTGAATATATTTATATAATTTTTAGTTTTGTATAATATTGTGTATATATTATATATAATATTATTTATTAATTGTATTTGTACATAAATAATTATTAAGTTATTTATTGTAAAAATTATATAAAAACTTAATTAAGATTAAAATCAACACACACTATTAAAACAATTCAAAGAATTAGTTTTGTTTATTAATTTTTAAATTTTTACTACATCAAACACTTTAGTCTGGCGGGCATTCGGGCGGGCCACTCGGCGGACAATCGGGCGGGCACTTTAGGCGAGCATTATGGCGGGCTTCGGACAATGGGCTTGCAATGACGGCGGGCTTCTTTTTTTTTGGTTGATTTTTGGACTGCCCGAGCCTGAGTCCGGCCTGAAACTTAGACGGGCAGACATAAGGTCCTGCCCACCGAGCTTAAAAATTTTCAGACTTCGGGTAGACCCGCCGCCCATAGTTCTAGCACTAACCAGAAGGGAGAAGCACAAACATAGCACATGAGAGAAAGGGAGAACGAGAGAAGGAAATGAGGAACACTTTAGCGGCTATTATCTAATGACACTTTAATGTGACCAAAAACCATTTCCAGCGCTTTAAGGTCATCCAGACTTGAAAAAATGCAAAAAAAAAAAAGAAAAAAAAAAAAACATTCATGACCATGCCACTCTTTTTGAAGCCCCTAGAAACGAATAAATATCTCTTTTTGAAGCCCCTAGAATAAGTATTGTTTTCCCTCTTTTTTTTTTTTTTTTTTTTTTTTTCTAATCAATAAAGCCATTATATAAAACACAAAAGATAAAAGTGAGATGTAGATAAAATTTTCTATTATTCGATGACGCACATATATAGTTTTCTTTTTAAGAGGATATCAATACAATATTATTTTAATTATTAAGGGCACAATTAAAATTCTTCAGACATTCATGTTAAATAAGAAAGTTTTAGGGTCGTTTTTTTTCTCCTTTTTAGGATTTTATTTTTCACATTTCTTTATAAAGTTATTTTGGAAACACCCTAAAAATAGCGTTTTTTACAGTCTTGATTCGAAAATGGAGATATCTGGAATGAGACCAATTTACTAAAAGGAATTGGAAAATGATTTAAAGATATTATTTTATTTTTAATTTTTAGGGCTTTTATATTCAACATATTTTTTAAAAACATAAACAAAATTGATATAATTTTTTTTTCTTATAATCGAAAAATAATCTCGCAAAAAACAAACGAACACAACTTTAAAAATGAATCCAGTACCATTCTAAAAAATATTGATTTTCATTTTCATACTCAAAATAAAGTCATTCTAAAACATTTCATCTAACGTCCCCATTGAGAGGATGTTAAAGGAAAAATAAAAGATAAAATTAAAATTAAAAGCAAGAGCGAAAGAAAAATGTTTGAGAACACTACAATCTTTACAATTACAAAAAGGTACATTTAAAATTACAAGACTGGTGTCCCAATATTGCTTAGAACAAAATGCACTTGTGTAACTTTTTAGAAAAGAACAATATAAAGGAGAGATTTTCTTCGGTAGAGCCGCCCTTCGATGGAGCCAGTTTTTGATCGCTGAATTTGGTAAAAAATATATATATATATATTAGTTTAAAAAAATATGCAGAATAAATAATTTTTTATACAATTTTAAAGATTAAAAATAAAAAATTATTAATAATTTATTTATTTTTTGATTCTATTCGAGAAAGTTCCTATGAAAAAAATTAATTTTATAAAAAATAAAGAAAAGAAATGTTAGCACTACTATTTTTATCACTCTCTTTGTCACTAACTGCATTTATTATTTGATACATAAACTTTACTATCTCATTTTTTTGTTTGAATAATAATATATGATATAGAGTCTACGTGTCAAACAGTATATACAGAGAGTAACAGTGTTAGCATTTTTTCTAGCGAAAGTAATAGCATTTCTCAGAAGGAGAAATGTTAACATCATTTTTTTGTCACTATCTGCATTTACTGTTTGACACATTAACTCGACTAATATGATAAAATATTATTTAAATAGAAAATGAAATATTCAAGTGTACATGTTAAACAGTTTATACATAGAGTAACAAAAAAAAAATAATGCTAATATTTTTTTTAAAGACAAGATTATTTGAAAAAAAAAATAAATAAAAATGAGAGACATGACAAAGGATTTTTTTGTTTTTGTTTTGATAGATGGCTATGGACAAATTTAATTTATTTGGGGCTGGCTCAGTGCTTTGGGGCAATCATCTCGGCTAGAAATTAGATTTTTGTACGTACTTACTACCACAGAGAGAGAAAAATCTTTGAGACCCAATACCGGGTACTGGAGGTTCATGAATTAAAATAATAAAATTAAAATTATTTTTAATTTATATATATTTTAAAAAAAAAATTATAATAAATTATAAATTATTATTCAAATTGAAGTACAAATTCACTAACCAAATAACTCCTTTAAATTCAAATGAGATAAACATAAGACACTAATACATAGGGTCCATCAATACCAATTCAGACCTTCATTGTCTCTTTCTGGTCCTCTTCACTCAGTAGCTACTATATATCAAAAATCATTTATTGTTGCAAGTAAAACAATTTTTTTCTTCTAATTTTTTTTTTTTGGTTTGGCATGTTTCTAAGAGCCCAAAAAGATTCTTCATTTCTTTCAATTTCCATATCTCTCAAAAGGGTCTTCTTGAAAAAGGTTTATTTTTCTTTTATTTTTCTTCTTTCCTAATTAAAATGAGTGCTTTCCTTCTTCCTCTTTGGTGATGGACAACTATTCTAGAGAAAGTTCCAAAATGCTTCACAGGTTCTGGCTGGTTGGCTTTCAGAGGCAAACTCAGCAGAAAGGAAAAAAAAATTATGGTATATACACTTGAAGATTTTCACATCTTTCAGTTTCCTTTTGTAGTTTCTAAGTAAAGGGTGTGAGTGAAGCTTCAGTGAAAGAGAGCTCTTTTGGTACTTAACCCAAGTTTTCAAAAGTTGAAAGCTTTACTTTTTTTCAACTTCTCATGGTGGTTTGTTACTATAATGAGAAAAAAAAAATGATGACTTTGGAGAAGTAAAGCCATTTTGAAGGAGGGAAAAGAAAAAGAAAGAAGAAACCCCAAGACGAGTAAGAGGAAACTCTCGAAAGGGTAGTGAATAATAGTTTATAGAAATATGCCAACAGTTTGGTTCTCTCTGAAGAAGTCTCTACATTGCAAATCAGAGCCCCAAGATGTTCATGACCCAAAATCAAGAAAACTGTTGAGCACAATCTTGACAAGAAAAGGAGGAGGAGGAGGAGGAGGAGGAAGATCAGGATGTTCAAGGTCAATAGCAAATCTCAAAGATGTAATCCATGGAAGCAAAAGGCATTTGGAGAAGCCCCCAAGTTGTAGCCCAAGATCCATTGGAAGCAGTGAGTTTCTAAACCCAATAACTCATGAAGTAATCTTGAGCAACTCAAGGTGTGAGCTCAAGATAACTGGCTTCCATGGCTTCCAAGATGGTGGTTTTGGTGGGCCCAGCAGTGGCAATTGTGGAAATGGCCTTGGAGGAGGAGGAGGAAGTAGTAGTAGTAATGGGGGTAGTGGATTTGTGGGCACTTTGAGACCAGGCACACCTGGGCCTGGAGGACACTCCACAATGCATTATTTCAATAATCCTTCATTTAGGGCCTCATCAACTCCTCCTAGGAAATCTCCTTTTCTTGTGTCAGATAATGGCTCTGCTAATGAAGGCTTTAGGCCAAGCAATAGAGTCTCTCTTGATGCAGATTCCATTAATGGCTCTTCTTCCACAATCACTTGTCATAAGTGTGGAGAGCAGTTTACCAAATGGGAAGCTGCTGAATCTCACCATCTGTCTAAACATGCAGGTAATTTTTTTTTTTTTTTTTTTAAATTTTTTGGGGTGAAGGTTCAAAAGTTCAAACTAATTGCATAAAGTTTCTGACCACACAATTTTGTTTTTCATTTATTATTATTATTAATATTCTGTGAGTAAAAAAGTAATGTGTAATCTGTGTACCAAAAGGTTATCCTTATCTACACTTTTGTAACCTACAGCTGGGAGTATAAGATCAGCATTGTTCTCTTTTGAGAAATCGAAGAATCTTTTCCAACTTCTTATCTAGTGAATTGCTTGTCCTTGTTCTTTTTTTGTTCTTATTTGGTGGAAGTAGATTCTACATTCCCCAAGCAAATAACCCTTTTAACATCTTTAACATATTCACTCATTTTTAGCCCTCTTGGAGTAGATTTATTCACTAGTTTTGTAATCTTTTTTTCACAGTTACTGAGCTTGTGGAGGGTGACTCATCAAGAAAAATAGTGGAGATAATATGCAGGACAAGCTGGTTAAAGTCTGAGAACCAATTTGGCAGGATTGAGAGAGTCCTTAAAGTCCACAACATGCAAAAAACACTAGCCAGGTTTGAAGAACACAGGGAAATGGTAAAAATCAAAGCCAGCAAGCTACCGAAGAAGCACCCCCGTTGCCTCGCCGACGGGAACGAGCTCCTGCGGTTCTACGGCACGACTCTGGCGTGTTCTCTGGGCCTAAATGGCTCATCCAGTTTGTGTGTATCAGAAAAATGCAGTGTTTGTAGGATCATAAGAAATGGGTTCTCAGCAAAAAAGGAGCTCAAGGAAGGAGTGGGAGTTTTCACAACTTCCACGAGTGGAAGAGCTTTCGAGTCAATCGACATATTTGAAGAGGACCCAACATTGAGAAAAGCCTTAATAGTTTGCAGGGTCATTGCTGGGAGGGTCCATAGGCCATTGGAGAACATACAAGAAATTGCTGGTCAAACTGGTTTTGACTCATTGGCTGGGAAAGTTGGTCTTTACTCAAATATTGAAGAGCTTTATTTGCTGAATCCTAGAGCACTTCTTCCTTGTTTTGTGGTTATCTGCAAACCATGAAGAGAAGTGAAAATAGAAAAAAAAAAAAAAAAAAAAGGGGGGGGGAAAATTTGTTTTTGAAGATATGTGAATGAAATGAGTGGTTTCATTTTTTTCTAATTTTTTGGTAGGAGTCAGATTTTCTTTCTTTGTTTTTAGTAGAAAATATGATTCTTCTTTCAGGAATCTTTGTCACTTGGTTCTTCCTCAGTGTCCATTGTATTAGCCTCCTCTTAAATTCTCATCTGTCTTTGTGTAGCTAATGCAGAAATGTATAACAATTTGTTATTGAGAAACAACGGCTTTTTTCAAGATTCACGTGACTTTATAAAGGAATTGTCAATCAGTCGTACTTTTATGAGAGGCAAAAGAGTTTGTGGATTTGATTATCTAGTCCTTAAATTCTTCAACTTTGCATGATATTTAATGAAAAAGGTTAATCACATTATTATTTATGGGTGAGGTGTAAACTTGTTCATGGATGCTTTGCTTCTTGGCTCTTGGAGCGGTAGATCATAATTGCTATGTCGGTACACTAAATTTTTGAATCTTTCAATATAGCATTAAAAAGGTTCCTACCTCGAATTCTATGCCAACAAAATAAAACCCAATACTTCAAAAAAAAAAAAAGGGTACGAGAATTGTAGCATTAGTTTAATAACCAACAGCAGATTCCATTTTAAGTCTTGAATAACAAAGTCCATGGATCTTAAATATTAAAAAGGCATTTAAAGACTAATATAAACTACCACTTCTAAGCATCTTCTTTTATTTTTCTGTTCCCTTTAAGTCTTGAATAACAAAGTCCATGGATCTTAAATATTAAAAAGGTATTTAAAGACTTATGGTGTGTTTGGTAAGGGGATTCGTACCCTGATTCGAATCATGATTCATGATTCGTTACAGTGTTTTCTCTCACAAAAAATACACATAAATAGAAAATAATTTTAATCTTATAATTCTAATCCATAAACCAAACGTTTCTTAATATAAACTACCACTCCTAAGCATGTTCTTTTATTTTTCTTTTCCCTTTTTAATTAACATGGCATACTTATAAAAAAAAAAAAGGAGAATTTAATGCAGATAGCATCATACAGTGTGGAGAGAAGGCATGTGGTCCATGTTAAAATGGGTATGTTTCAAGTATACGTCAGTCCAAACTAGAACACAAAAAAACAATCAAAAGTATGTGCATTCCACATGTTCTCTGTCCCGGATTTATTTTTTGTTTTCCCCTCTCTACTCCTATTTGATTTATGCTGTAAATACTTCATCCCAATCTCCACTCAATAGGAATATTGGAATTATATGTGCATAGAAGTCTAGGAGACGACCAAATGATGAGCTTTTCCACATTGAGTTCAGTGGAAATGGCTCAGCATTTCACCATTGATCAGGGCCAACGGATTTTTAACACACATGCATTCAGAGATCAGTAAAAGACAAGGCTTCATTTTCATACTACCCGTTTGGTAAAACCCTTCTCCTAATTAATTACTTGGTAATGGGTGGGCATCTAGTATGGCAAAGTCCTACCCAAATATGATCAAGCAATAGCACACAAGAATCACCAATCCAAAAATGAGTAGTGCTAAGGACATCAATTCTAATCCTGTTATGAAAATTAAGAAGAAAA
Organism: Morus notabilis; assembly: GCF_000414095.1. Lineage (NCBI taxonomy): Eukaryota > Viridiplantae > Streptophyta > Magnoliopsida > Rosales > Moraceae > Morus > Morus notabilis. The sequence continues at coordinate 554,151 of NW_010359282.1, read as the reverse complement.
ACTTTAGGGAGAGAATTTCATTAATCTTGTGAAGGTATACAAAATGAAGAGCCTTAGAACTCTATTTATAAGAAAATTTTCAACACTATTCCCGGTTACTATTTACAAAGTACTTACTATTTTCAGTTACTATTTGCATAGTAAGATTCTGACATGAACAGTAACTGTGACTGATTTGCATAGTGACTTTGACTGAGGTGGACAGCTACTATTCATAACAAATCTCATTTTTTTGTACCAACTTTGAATATCATCTTTTCAATGACAAATGCAATTATATATTATTAATCAATATAATAATATTTTAAATATCCACAAATTAAAGAATAACAACTCATAATTAGTACAAAAAAAGCCGGGGACACAGGATAATGGGATGGAGAATGGTAGAGTAACTTATTTGGTAAGAAGGGAAAAATGAGGGAAAAGAAAATAAGATTGATAAAAGTCGTAGTGGGTTGGATGGATTTTGAAGTGAAAACTTAAAACCTAATAATGATTATTAAAATTACTTCTTTAATCCTCATTTTAAAGGTAAAACAATATAAGTAGATGAATAAAATAGTAAGTGTACAAATCCATCATTTTCTTTCCTTCTTATCTACCAAACAACAAGAAAAACTAATATCCTTTCTATCATTCCAATTTTCTCTCTCTTTTATAGTTTTTTCTCCATCATTTTATCTATGCTTCCTACCAAAAATATTGTAAAAGACATTGGAACCTTCAAAAAGGTGTCATGGAAGAAGGGAAAAAAAAAAAAAAAAAAAAAACACTTGAAACACGATGGATGACCAAAGAAGACTATGCAATGTAACACATTTTTCAATCATGCGATCAATACTAACTATTACCTAACCCTCTAGCCGTCTAACATACCTCCTAGTCCTGGATTAAAAGCCGTCAATTATGTAGAGCTTACATCCTCTTAAAGGTAATATATAGTCGGCTTAGTTCGCTGATTCGAGTTCAGATGTGACTTTATGTGAGAGTTTTTTATTATAGTAAAAAAGTTAGATATTATTGTTTATGAGAGATTTTTACTGTAGTAAAACTCGAATCGGTTTGTCTAATTGTAGAATCGATTTCTTTCTAGACCTTTCTTTTTTAGTAGAAATCTTCTAGAGCTTATAGCTATAGGAGTAAATTGCACGGTTTCATTTTATTTTTTCATAATACATCCTAAGTTTTTAGTTTTGATGACCTGCATCATCATGACCTTTCAAATAATCTAACAGTCGATAAGTGTTATTAAATTAACAGTTCAAGATGTGAAATTTGTATGTGATCTTATTTAAAATAGACGAGTTTTACTTTTCGTATATAAATCTCGTATCTCAAACTGTCACTTAATTATACTTGTTAACTTTTAGAACTTCTGCTGATTTTAAATTTTAGAGTATAACTTATCAAAATTAGAATTTTATAGTGCGTTAGTGTATTATGCATAAAATAAAAGATTTAGAACGCAACTGTGCAGTTTTTCTAGTTATGAAGTACTACTCCCTTTGGTGGCAGCTAGCATTTAAGATAAGGTCATAAATTCCGATCTCTATCTCTCCTCAACGTTTCTCTATCTTGTTCTAAAAAATGGTAGCTTTTATTGGTTGCTTTAGAAGTGTCCAAACATATCTACTTGGTTTTTGGTGTATTTTCTTTTTTAATCTGAACTTTCTTTTTCTTTCCATAATGTTTCATATTCTTACTTAAACATCTGTACAGCTTTTAAAAGCTCTGTGGCACATGCAGCCTCATAAATGCATAAATACTATTACTAAGGCACTCGCATACAGTTATCCAAAAATGGGATTGGACAAAAAAAAATTCAAAAAATAATAAAAAAAAAATCAATTTTCAGGTCTTAAATGTTTGGAGAGGGTGGTAGCTTGGAAGCTCTGGCAGATGAAAATTCTGCAGTGAAAGAGTGACATTACTCCTTGATATGGACTCTTCAGCTGCTGAGCTGCCAGTGTCATTTTGCTAAGACAATCATGCCAATGCTTGTATTGATTAGCAAGTCCTTGTGAAATTTTTGGCTAAATGAACGCAAAGAAAAAGAAAGGGAAACTTTGAAAACCCATTCAGTCAATTCGGTGTTTTCTCAACTATTTTGGACTTCAATTTTCCTGTCTCTCATGTTGATTCATATATCTTAGGGTTTGTCATGATTGAAAAATTTGTCGAAAAAATTATTGTATAAGATAAATTTTTTTGAAATTCTCTGTATTATAAATATGAATACTTTTATAATAAGTATTTGTTGATATTCATACTAAATAGCAAAGTATAAGCTAAAAGTCAAAATTTCTAAACTATGATTTAGTTAACGAATTTCAGACTGTAATCAAGAAAGAGGCATGGAACGCTGTGTTATTCCCACAAGGGGACAAACACATGAACATCAAGTTTAAGAAATGAAAAAGAATTGAAAAACATCAATTTTTGGGTTTTAGAAAGAAACATAATGAAAAATTGACGAAAAAAGGGTTCGGAAGGCCGAACCGAGAAAATTAAAGTTTTTGACCGAGTCAAAATTTGTTGACCAAGAGTTGACCAATAGGTCACTCTTGAAAAGTTAGTCAAGGTTGAGTAAAGTTGATCAAGTTGCCCAACTGTCCGAAAAACGTGCACCAGATAAGAATTAAACTGAATCGAAATAAAATAATTATTAAAAATGAATGGTTGAGATTTAAGGTGATTAATAGATGAAAGGCTGAGATTAGGATACATGAAAAGTGGGATGATGGCCGGCCAAGCTTAGGAGAGAAGCAAAGGAGATATTTTGATTTTTTTGCAAAAAAGACCCAAGAAAATGTCAAAATTACACCTAGATCCCTCATCTCTTTTATGACCGGTTTTATAAGGAAAAACTACAAGCAAAATGTTCATTTCTATGCAAGAAAACAGAGAACACTCAGCCAAAGAAAGAGAGGAACAAAAATTGCCAAAATGAGAAAAATGAGTTCAAATTGAAATCGGCAGAAAACCACCGTTGATTTCTAAGGTAAACTTTGATACTTATGTCAATGAAACAATTTTTTTAACAATTTTAGTTACGTGTGCGTCACATGACTAGTTGGTAAAAGATAATATAGGATGTCAATGTTGATATTGATGCGGGGTTACGAGTAAAGAGTAGATGACACTTGAGATTAAAATGAGAAAGAATTTACGGTCTTTTTATATTTAAAGTTTATTTTTTTTAAACATACTATATTGTCTTTTATCAAGCAATACTATGAGGTCAAAAAATTGACATCTCAACGATCAAAGTACTAAAGTAGTAACTTATTATAAATAAGGTTACGAGGGAGTTTTGCCATTTTTGAGTGATACCGGAAAAATGAAAATCATTATTCTTCAGGGGTCAAATTTAATATTAACACTATATTTAGTTTATTATAGTTTATGAATTCATGTCATAATTTGAATCATAATTTGTTATTCGTTACAATATTTTTTCTCATAAAAAACACGCGTAAATAAAAAAATAATTCTGAATTCATTAACCAAACGTTCATATAATAATATATACTTTTTTCAGTTTTCAAATGCAGCATTTCTCTAGGTAGCAACAAAAACTAGATTAAGCCCCATCATTAGTCCTTATAGGTGACCACAAAGGACAATCATACATCTTTGGCTTGGTTAGTTGTGGAAGTCAATTGTTGCATTTAAAGCAGCATTGCCCACAAAATAATAATTTCCAGACTATTTTATGAGTTGATGGGGGGTTTCCAAAAATCATTGTACAGATGCTTGGCCATTGGCCCCCAATCTCAAATCAGAATTTGTATTTATTGGTGTGGCTCACTCTTTAGTTACTTTAGGCTTTCCTTCATATCTAACTTAAAACTCCGTTTGTGGAATAATGGAAATTGCTCAAACAAGTTATCAATTGGAGGTTGTATTGATAATGACAATCACATTCTTAAGCTCCCTAACTCAATCATGTCAGAATGTCAGCTTTCAATTTAGTTTTTGCGGCAAATCATGCCCTAAAATCTTTTGACATGAAATGTGCTTGTTTGCTTCTGATGGTCGTTAACAATGGGTTTGGATTTTCATAAAGTGGGATAGAATGACTTTGGCCATTTAACTTTCAATATTCTTTCTATTTGCTAGTCCTAAATAGCTTGCATGGCTTACTCCCAAGTGGTAAGTGGTATGATACGAAGCGTGAGACTATTTTCAGGTTATCGATTCAATGTTTATTAGTTCTTAATGGGATTAAAGTGACGCAGTTTATCTCTGACGTAAGTAATTATGGCTCAATGAAAACATTTTTTAACTTATGAATTCTCGTATGATCACTCAAAATAGAGTAGTTATGGCCGGTTTTATCAGCCCACACTTTTTTCCTATAAGAAAAAAAAAAAGAAAAAAGAAAACAAAGCTTGTTCAATTAAATAGACATGGTTTCTGGTTTCCACCACTAACTTCCAATTGGAGGTAGAAAGCCATAACCTTGACAACCAATGACAGTCTGATGAATGATATTTTGTACACCATGCTTGTACTCAAAACCCAAATCTCTTAGCTTCTTTGAAGAAATCTCAGAAGGTGCTTGATTAAGATCCTCCCCTAAAAATCTGCATGCAATAAAGTTACCATTATCAGTTACAATATTCTCGGGGACAATAACAAAAATCTCTCATATGTTCAACAAAATGTTTCGCTCCGTCCTATGTTTTCAGGTACATTACATTTTTTTCCTTACGCTTTACAAGTTCAGTTAAAATCACAATCAGGTTTAAACATAATTTGTAAAAACGTAGGGGGATAAGTACACCATTTATGTAAAACATAAGGTGGAATGTAACATTTTGATTAATACAAGTGAAGTTTTTGTATTTTCTGAGAGTTTTTTACTGTAGAAACTTAGAACTGAAAACTCGAATCAGTGAATGAACAAGGCCTTAGTTTATTATAGTTTGTGGATTCGTGTCATAATTTGAATCAGAATTTGTGATTCGCTATAATATTTTCTCTTATAAAAATACGTATAAATTAAAAATAATTCTGAATTTATTAACCAAACGTCCGTATAATAATATATACTTTTTTTTGTCAGTAGGCATCAGTTTTCAAATGCAGCATTTCTCTAGGTAGCAACAAAAACTAGATTTGGCCCCATCATTAGTCCTTATAGGTGACCACAAAGGACAATCATACATCTTTGGCTTGGTTAGTTGTGGAAGTCAATTGTTGCATTTAAAGCAGCATTGCCCACAAAATAATAATTTCCAGACTATTTTATGAGTTGATGGGGGGTTTCCAAAAATCATTGTACAGATGCTTGGCCATTGGCCCCCAATCTCAAATCAGAATTTGTATTTATTGGTGTGGCTCACTCTTTAGTTACTTTAGGCTTTCCTTCATATCTAACTTAAAACTCCGTTTGTGGAATAATGGAAATTGCTCAAACAAGTTATCAATTGGAGGTTGTATTGATAATGACAATCACATTCTTAAGCTCCCTAACTCAATCATGTCAGAATGTCAGCTTTCAATTTAGTTTTTGCGGCAAATCATGCCCTAAAATCTTTTGACATGAAATGTGCTTGTTTGCTTCTGATGGTCGTTAACAATGGGTTTGGATTTTCATAAAGTGGGATAGAATGACTTTGGCCATTTAACTTTCAATATTCTTTCTATTTGCTAGTCCTAAATAGCTTGCATGGCTTACTCCCAAGTGGTAAGTGGTATGATACGAAGCGTGAGACTATTTTCAGGTTATCGATTCAATGTTTATTAGTTCTTAATGGGATTAAAGTGACGCAGTTTATCTCTGACGTAAGTAATTATGGCTCAATGAAAACATTTTTTAACTTATGAATTCTCGTATGATCACTCAAAATAGAGTAGTTATGGCCGGTTTTATCAGCCCACACTTTTTTCCTATAAGAAAAAAAAAAAGAAAAAAGAAAACAAAGCTTGTTCAATTAAATAGACATGGTTTCTGGTTTCCACCACTAACTTCCAATTGGAGGTAGAAAGCCATAACCTTGACAACCAATGACAGTCTGATGAATGATATTTTGTACACCATGCTTGTACTCAAAACCCAAATCTCTTAGCTTCTTTGAAGAAATCTCAGAAGGCGCTTGATTAAGATCCTCCCCTAAAAATCTGCATGCAATAAAGTTACCATTGACAATAACAAAAATCTCTCATATGTTCAACAAAATGTTTCGCTCCATCCTATGTTTTCAGGTACATTACATTTTTTCCTTACGCTTTACAAGTTCAGTTAAAATCACAACCAGGTTTAAACATAATTTGTAAAACGTAGGGGGATAAGTACACCATTTATGTAAAACATAAGGTGGAATGTAACATTTTGATTAATTTAAGTGAAGTTTTTGCACTAAAATTGCAAATTTAAGCAAAATAAGCAAAAGCATTACCTTTGCAAATTTGAGCTAGGATACTCTTGAGCCAGATAATTCAACAACTTAGATAATGGACAACTTTGAGCACAGCATATATACCTGCCCTCTGCTTTATCATGCTCCATTAAGAACAAGTGGGCCCTACATATATCTTCAATGTGGACTAAAGCAATAGACCCCATCCTTGCATTTACAGCAGACAAGATCCCAAAGAGCTCAGGGTCACCTAAGTACATATGTAAGTCATCCATATTTCAGATTGGCTGCATTTATTCTCATATAGGCATACATAAACCTCATAAAAAAAAAGGTTATTATGCAAGAAAAGAGGGGCGTATGAACTGTTGTATTAAATTAGAAATGCGATAAGGCCTTGTTATTTTTACGGGTTCAAGTGCAAAGCATGAACTAAAATTTTAATTTTTATGAGAGAAAACACCGTAATAAAAAAATTAAATTGTGATTCGAACTGTGAAAAGAACAGGGGTTAAGTCTTCATACAATAGCAGTAATCATGAGACTATTAGATAGTTTCTCAAAGTTCATTTGTGATGTTGGGTATTTTTATGTGTTCACGAATGAATAGACTAAAAGAAAAAGGGCCCAATCACCTGTTAGTAGTGACAAGAGAACTTGGATGCTTGAGGGAACATTAGAAGTGAGGAATGGTCCAGCAACAGTAGATGTTATTACAGATACAAGATCAATACCATTATCAATTGCAAATCTGAATGCTGCTTCCTCTGTAAGAAGCTTAGAGAGCGCATAAACCTGTAATGGAGAGGTTTTTTCCCTCGAGATTGTTAATCAAAATAATAATAATAAAAAAACTCGAGATTTTTACGGTAGGGTATGAAAAAATATATAATGAAAAGATTCTGTTTAACCATTAGATTTTTATTAAATTCTCTCAGTTTTATTTACTTTTATATTTTGATGTGATTTTGACCAGATTTAAAGTTCACACACTCGCTATAACAGTGTATAGAGTTGTCAGTTTGAACAGGAACAAATGGGCTTACGTCGGCCTGAATTCACATCTCTAGTAGTGTATGCCCTAGGCTAAGAAAAAAGAGAGTGAGAAGGAAACATTACCCATCCATTTGCTCTTGTCTTCCACACATGGTCAATAGGAGTTTGACAAGATTCATCAACAACTGGTCTCCATTCTCCATTGCTGTCTTTGGCAGTGATAGTACTAATGGAAGATGTGAAAACAACTCTTTTCACAGATTTGGATTCCAAGCAGGCTCTAAGGAGATTAAGGGTCCCATTGATTGCAGGGTCAATGATATGTGATTGAACATAACTCTCTTGAAATTCATAGAAAAGAGGAACTTGTGTTAAGACTGAAAATTTCCACCAAAAAATCAAGAGTGACACAAAATGGAGCTGAATAGCATGTTATGTGCTTGTAATTGGTATTAAGTTGGAAAAATTTACCAATATTCTCTTCCACAGCAGCACCAAACTCCATTGGAGTCGCAACATGAAATACGCCATCACAGCCCTTCACAGCCTCATTGAAGCTCCCTTCTTCATTCAAATCGGCTCGGAACAATCTCAACCGGTCACTCCCCGTCCACATTGATAATAGGTGCAAACACTTGACTGAGATGTATTAAAAATAAAAATAAAATTAAGTCAACTTATAACTTAACATGCTTATTGACTTCAAATTCTTGAAGAGAATTATGTGGTAGGTAAGAAAAGACAATATATATATATATATATCTATCGGTAGGTACAATATTAAATGTCACATTTTCATATCATACTTTTTTTAATCTCATATGATTCTAAAGTGATTTGATGGTTTAAAACTGTTTCTTATCTGTCATTTTCTTTTCCCCTATCAAAGAATTATCCCAAAAGAATACCAATAAATTTCATTAGCAAAAAAAAAAGCATGATGTGGAATCTTGTTTTGTCTAGTATTCAAAGAAATGGGTCATATCAAGCAATGAATTTCCAGTTTGCAAACAGGCCTTAGCTACACTAGAGCCAAGCAACAAGGCACATTTTTAGCTAGCCTTTTGAGATAGCAGCAAATCTCATAAAATTGACTAGACGCAGTCCTTGAATGATGAATTCTGTCTTTGGTGAAACAATTCTTGGGGTTTGTAGAACCTTTTGGGTCACTTATGAAAGTCAGTCCAAAATCTGCCAAACACTCCCTAGTTCCAGAATGGTAGTGGAAGATTATTTTCTTTGAAATTTAAATTTTTTATGAGAAAAAACACTATAGCAGAACCACAAACTATGATCCTAAATTAAACAAAATCCTTAAAACAAACGTCACCTTAATGTTCCTAGTTTGCCACATATTAAAGATGTCATAATGCACCTAAACCCTTTCTTAATTTGAAGCAATGAATTATAAAATCAGGGCAAATATAAAATTATGAGGCAAAAATATTTTCTAATTATTATTTTTTTCTTCTGGGCTACACTAAAGTTTCTCAAACTCTTTTCTGCATCAAGTCAAATGCCTATAGAGGTCTTGACTCATTGGCTAGGAATATGTTTCCTTTAGTGGAACACAAATAGAATGTCCATTCCATGTTATAAAAATTTGTCCCACTAACAATAAGACTATTATCCACATTAATATACAGAGTGAACTCTTTTCTTTATTGTGAGTGCTGTAATTGAATATTTTAGCTCTATATATATGTATATATATTACTAGGCGTGCTAAGCTAGACATTTAACAAATGAGCAATTAGCTAATCTATGATGTTATGAAATTGTGGACTGGACCAAGTCCATTGGGAATTTTCCTTTTTTTTTTTTTCTTGAAAATAGTTGTATTGACCAAACATTGGAATTTGGAATTTGTGGAAAACTAGAATAAAGATAATTACATCCTACCATCTCCAACAAAAATGACCAGTCTTACTTGGTCAAAACATGATTGTGGAGCCAATATGCAAAACTTCCTCATCCTCCACTTTGGTGTTAACCATATACACTTTATATGGAAAACTCATATATATATATATATATATAATTCACTGCCAGGTTAACCTCAAGAACTTACTCACTAATGCAATATATAGTCGGTTTAGTTCGCTGATTCGAGTTCAGATGTGACTTTATGTGAGAGTTTTTTATTATAGTAAAAAAGTTAAATATTATTATTTATGAGAGATTTTTACTGTAGTAAAACTCGAATCGGTTTGTCTAATTGTCAGAATCGATTTCTTTCTAGACCTTTCTTTTTTGGTAGAAATCTTCTAGAGCTTATAGCTATAGGAGTAAATTGCACGGTTTCATTTTTTTTTTTTTTTTTTTTTTCTAATACATCCTAAGTTTTTAATTTTGATGCCCTGAATCTCAATGAACGAGTTTTACTTTTCGTGTATAAATTTTGTGTCTCAAATTGTCAAGAACTTACTCACTAATGCAATATATAGTCGGTTTAGTTCGCTGATTCGAGTTCAGATGTGACTTTATGTGAGAGTTTTTTATTATAGTAAAAAAGTTAAATATTATTATTTATGAGAGATTTTTACTGTAGTAAAACTCGAATCGGTTTGTCTAATTGTCAGAATCGATTTCTTTCTAGACCTTTCTTTTTTGGTAGAAATCTTCTAGAGCTTATAGCTATAGGAGTAAATTGCACGGTTTCATTTTTTTTTTTTTTTTTTTTCATAATACATCCTAAGTTTTTAATTTTGATGACCTGAATCATCATGAACGAGTTTTACTTTTCGTGTATAAATTTTGTGTCTCAAATTGTCACTTTAATTATACTTGTCAACTTTTAGAACTTCTACTGATTTTAAATTTTAGAGTATAACTTATCAAAATTAGAATTTTATAGTGCATTATTATGCATAAAATAAAAGATTTAGAACGCAACTGTGCAGTTTTTCTAGTTATGAAGTACTACTCCCTTTGGTGGCAGCTAGCATTTAAGATAAGGTCATAAATTCCGATCTCTATCTCTCCTCAACGTTTCTCTATCTTGTTCTAAAAAATGGTAGCTTTTATTGGTTGCTTTAGAAGTGTCCAAACATATCTACTTGGTTTTTGGTGTATTTTCTTTTTTAATCTGAACTTTCTTTTTCTTTCCATAATGTTTCATATTCTTACTTAAACATCTGTACAGCTTTTAAAAGCTCTGTGGCACATGCAACGTCATAAATGCATAGATACTATTACTAAGGCACTCGCATACAGTTATCCAAAAGTGGGATTGGACAAAAAAAAATTCAAAAAATAAAAAAAAAAAAATCAATTTTCAGGTCTTAAATGTTTGGAGAGGGTGGTAGCTTGGAAGCTCTGGCAGATGAAAATTCTGCAGTGAAAGAGTGACATTACTCCTTGATATGGACTCTTCAGCTGCTGAGCTGCCAGTGTCATTTTGCTAAGACAATCATGCCAATGCTTGTATTGATTAGCAAGTCCTTGTGAAATTTTTGGCTAAATGAAAGCAAAGAAAAAGAAAGGGAAACTTTGAAAACCCATTTATTCAATTCGGTGTTTTCTCAACTATTTTGGACTTCAATTTTCCTGTCTCTCATGTTGATTCATATATCTTAGGGTTTGTCATGATTGAAAATTTGTCGAAAAAATTATTGTATAAGATAAATTTTTTTGAAATTCTCTGTATTATAAATATGAATATTTTTATAATAAGTATTTGTTGATATTCATACTAAATAGCAAAGTATAAGCTAAAAGTCAAAATTTCTGAACTATGATTCAGTTAACGAATTTCAGACTATAATCAAGAAAGAGGCATGGAGCGCTGTGTTATTCCCATAAGGGGACAAACACATGAACATTAAGTTTAAGAAATGAAAAATAATTGAAAAACATCAATTCTAGGGTTAGAATCGATTTCTTTCTAGACCTTTCTTTTTTGGTAGAAATCTTCTAGAGCTTATAGCTATAGGAGTAAATTGCACGGTTTCATTTTATTTTTTCATAATACATCCTAAGTTTTTAGTTTTGATGACCTGCATCATCATGACCTTTCAAATAATCTAACAGTCGATAAGTGTTATTAAATTAACAGTTCAAGATGTGAAATTTGTATGTGATCTTATTTAAAATAGACGAGTTTTACTTTTCGTATATAAATCTCGTATCTCAAACTGTCACTTAATTATACTTGTTAACTTTTAGAACTTCTGCTGATTTTAAATTTTAGAGTATAACTTATCAAAATTAGAATTTTATAGTGCATTATTATGCATAAAATAAAAGATTTAGAACGCAACTGTGCAGTTTTTCTAGTTATGAAGTACTACTCCCTTTGGTGGCAGCTAGCATTTAAGATAAGGTCATAAATTCCGATCTCTATCTCTCCTCAACGTTTCTCTATCTTGTTCTAAAAAATGGTAGCTTTTATTGGTTGCTTTAGAAGTGTCCAAACATATCTACTTGGTTTTTGGTGTATTTTCTTTTTTAATCTGAACTTTCTTTTTCTTTCCATAATGTTTCATATTCTTACTTAAACATCTGTACAGCTTTTAAAAGCTCTGTGGCACATGCAACGTCATAAATGCATAGATACTATTACTAAGGCACTCGCATACAGTTATCCAAAAGTGGGATTGGACAAAAAAAAATTCAAAAAATAAAAAAAAAAAAATCAATTTTCAGGTCTTAAATGTTTGGAGAGGGTGGTAGCTTGGAAGCTCTGGCAGATGAAAATTCTGCAGTGAAAGAGTGACATTACTCCTTGATATGGACTCTTCAGCTGCTGAGCTGCCAGTGTCATTTTGCTAAGACAATCATGCCAATGCTTGTATTGATTAGCAAGTCCTTGTGAAATTTTTGGCTAAATGAAAGCAAAGAAAAAGAAAGGGAAACTTTGAAAACCCATTTATTCAATTCGGTGTTTTCTCAACTATTTTGGACTTCAATTTTCCTGTCTCTCATGTTGATTCATATATCTTAGGGTTTGTCATGATTGAAAATTTGTCGAAAAAATTATTGTATAAGATAAATTTTTTTGAAATTCTCTGTATTATAAATATGAATATTTTTATAATAAGTATTTGTTGATATTCATACTAAATAGCAAAGTATAAGCTAAAAGTCAAAATTTCTGAACTATGATTCAGTTAACGAATTTCAGACTATAATCAAGAAAGAGGCATGGAGCGCTGTGTTATTCCCATAAGGGGACAAACACATGAACATTAAGTTTAAGAAATGAAAAATAATTGAAAAACATCAATTCTAGGGTTTCAGAAACAAACAAAATAAAAAACGGACAAAAAAGGGTTCGTAAGGCCGAACCGAGAAAATTAAGGTTTTCGACCGATTAGGATTGACCGAGTCAAAATTTGTTGACCAAGAGTTGACCAATAGGTCACTCTTGAAAAGTTAGTCAAGGTTGAGTAAAGTTGATCAAGTTGCCCAACTGTCCGAAAAACGCGCACCAGATAAGTATTAAACTGAACCGAAATAAAATAGTTATTAAAAATGAATGGTTGAGATTTAAGGTGATTAATGGATGCAGGGCTGAAATTAGGATATATGAAAAGTGGGATGATGGCCGGCCAAGCTTAGGAGAGAAGCAAATGAGATATTTTGATTTTTTTTGCAAAAAAAACCCTAGAAAATGTCAAAATTACACCTAGGTCCCTCATCTCTTTTATGACCGGTTTTATAAGGAAAAAATACAAGCAAAATGTTCATTTCTATGCAAGAAAACAGAAAACACTCGGCCAAAGAAAGAGAGGAACAAAAATTACCAAAATGAGAAAAACGAGTTCAAATTGAAATCGGTGGAAAACCACCGTTGATTTCTAAGGTAAACTTTGATACTTATGTCAATGAAACAATTTTTTTAACAATTTTAGTTACGTGTGCGTCACATGACTAGTTGGTAAAAGATAATATAGGATGCCAATGTTGATATTGATGCAGGGTTACGAGTAAAGAGTAGATGACATTTGGGATTAAAACGAGAAAGAATTTATGATCTTTTTATATTTAAAGTTTATTTTTTTAAAACATACTATATTGTCTTTTATCAAGCAATACTATGAGGTCAAAAAATTGACATCTCAACGATCAAAGTACTAAAGTAGTAACTTATTATAAATAAGGTTATGAGGGAGTTTTGCCATTTTTGAGTGATAGCGGAAAAATGAAAATCATTATTCTTCAGGGGTCAAATTTAATATTAACACTATATTTAGGCCTTGCTCACTTGTAACGCCCTTTAGAATTAAACATGTTTAATTATGCTAAACTGTGGATTATTAGTGTGTCTAATTTGATTTTCATAATTAATTAAGGGACTTTAAGTCATTTTCAATATTTATAATTACACCCCAAAGATTTTTGGAAAACACACTTAAATTTAATACATTTTCCTTTTTTTTCATTTTTCTTTTTCTTTTTCCTTTTCTTTTCTTTTTCTTTTTCTTTTTTTTTTTTTTTTTTCTTTTCTTTTCCCCCCCATTCCCTTCCCGTGCGCCCAGCCCCCCTCTCTCTCTTTCTTTCCTTTTCTTTTTTTTCTTTTTCTTCCTTCTCTGGTTCTCCCACGCACAACCTCTCTCTCTCTCTCTCTTTCTCCATTTTCTTCCACCGCCGGCCACCTCTCTCTCCGGGCTTCCTCCCGCCGGCGTCCTCTCTCTCTCTTGCTCTCTCTTTCCGGGTTTCTCTCTCCCTCTCTCTCTCGGCAGTTTGGCCGAAAATCTCAAAAAAAAAAAATGAAAAACAGAAAAAATTGAGGGAGACGAAGCTCGAGCAACTGATTTGAGGTAAAACCCCTTTGAAACCCACTCTTTGATTCGGATTTTAAGCTTGAGAAAGTTTGATTTTGGTTAGATTTGAATAATTTTGAGTTAGGGTTCGAGTTTGAACAGTTATTGTTGGAATTGAATGAAATTTAGGGATTTTTAGTTATTGGACTTGTTTAATTGATTAGAAACTGATTTTGATGGATTCTGGAGAATATATATTGAAATTGGATTTGAATTGCAGGTTTGGCATTTTTCCTATTTATGCCGGCATGCTGCC
>NW_010359282.1:518752-533564 GCF_000414095.1 Morus notabilis | reverse complement strand
GAAAACCACCGTTGATTTCTAAGGTAAACTTTGATACTTATGTCAATGAAACAATTTTTTTAACAATTTTAGTTACGTGTGCGTCACATGACTAGTTGGTAAAAGATAATATAGGATGCCAATGTTGATATTGATGCAGGGTTACGAGTAAAGAGTAGATGACATTTGGGATTAAAACGAGAAAGAATTTATGATCTTTTTATATTTAAAGTTTATTTTTTTAAAACATACTATATTGTCTTTTATCAAGCAATACTATGAGGTCAAAAAATTGACATCTCAACGATCAAAGTACTAAAGTAGTAACTTATTATAAATAAGGTTACGAGGGAGTTTTGCCATTTTTGAGTGATACCGGAAAAATGAAAATCATTATTCTTCAGGGGTCAAATTTAATATTAACACTATATTTAGTTTATTATAGTTTATGAATTCATGTCATAATTTGAATCATAATTTGTTATTCGTTACAATATTTTTTCTCATAAAAAACACGCGTAAATAAAAAAATAATTCTGAATTCATTAACCAAACGTTCATATAATAATATATACTTTTTTCAGTTTTCAAATGCAGCATTTCTCTAGGTAGCAACAAAAACTAGATTTGGCCCCATCATTAGTCCTTATAGGTGACCACAAAGGACAATCATACATCTTTGGCTTGGTTAGTTGTGGAAGTCAATTGTTGCATTTAAAGCAGCATTGCCCACAAAATAATAATTTCCAGACTATTTTATGAGTTGATGGGGGGTTTCCAAAAATCATTGTACAGATGCTTGGCCATTGGCCCCCAATCTCAAATCAGAATTTGTATTTATTGGTGTGGCTCACTCTTTAGTTACTTTAGGCTTTCCTTCATATCTAACTTAAAACTCCGTTTGTGGAATAATGGAAATTGCTCAAACAAGTTATCAATTGGAGGTTGTATTGATAATGACAATCACATTCTTAAGCTCCCTAACTCAATCATGTCAGAATGTCAGCTTTCAATTTAGTTTTTGCGGCAAATCATGCCCTAAAATCTTTTGACATGAAATGTGCTTGTTTGCTTCTGATGGTCGTTAACAATGGGTTTGGATTTTCATAAAGTGGGATAGAATGACTTTGGCCATTTAACTTTCAATATTCTTTCTATTTGCTAGTCCTAAATAGCTTGCATGGCTTACTCCCAAGTGGTAAGTGGTATGATACGAAGCGTGAGACTATTTTCAGGTTATCGATTCAATGTTTATTAGTTCTTAATGGGATTAAAGTGACGCAGTTTATCTCTGACGTAAGTAATTATGGCTCAATGAAAACATTTTTTAACTTATGAATTCTCGTATGATCACTCAAAATAGAGTAGTTATGGCCGGTTTTATCAGCCCACACTTTTTTCCTATAAGAAAAAAAAAAAGAAAAAAGAAAACAAAGCTTGTTCAATTAAATAGACATGGTTTCTGGTTTCCACCACTAACTTCCAATTGGAGGTAGAAAGCCATAACCTTGACAACCAATGACAGTCTGATGAATGATATTTTGTACACCATGCTTGTACTCAAAACCCAAATCTCTTAGCTTCTTTGAAGAAATCTCAGAAGGTGCTTGATTAAGATCCTCCCCTAAAAATCTGCATGCAATAAAGTTACCATTATCAGTTACAATATTCTCGGGGACAATAACAAAAATCTCTCATATGTTCAACAAAATGTTTCGCTCCGTCCTATGTTTTCAGGTACATTACATTTTTTTCCTTACGCTTTACAAGTTCAGTTAAAATCACAACCAGGTTTAAACATAATTTGTAAAACGTAGGGGGATAAGTACACCATTTATGTAAAACATAAGGTGGAATGTAACATTTTGATTAATTTAAGTGAAGTTTTTGCACTAAAATTGCAAATTTAAGCAAAATAAGCAAAAGCATTACCTTTGCAAATTTGAGCTAGGATACTCTTGAGCCAGATAATTCAACAACTTAGATAATGGACAACTTTGAGCACAGCATATATACCTGCCCTCTGCTTTATCATGCTCCATTAAGAACAAGTGGGCCCTACATATATCTTCAATGTGGACTAAAGCAATAGACCCCATCCTTGCATTTACAGCAGACAAGATCCCAAAGAGCTCAGGGTCACCTAAGTACATATGTAAGTCATCCATATCTCAGATTGGCTGCATTTATTCTCATATAGGCATACATAAACCTCATAAAAAAAAAGGTTATTATGCAAGAAAAGAGGGGCGTATGAACTGTTGTATTAAATTAGAAATGCGATAAGGCCTTGTTATTTTCACGGGTTCAAGTGCAAAGCATGAACTAAAATTTCAATTTTTATGAGAGAAAACACCGTAATAAAAAAATTGAATTGTGATTCGAACTGTGAAAAGAACGGGGGTTAAGTCTTCATACAATAGCAGTAATCATGAGACTATTAGATAGTTTCTCAAAGTTCATTTGTGATGTTGGGTATTTTTATGTGTTCACGAATGAATAGACTAAAAGAAAAAGGGCCCAATCACCTGTTAGTAGTGACAAGAGAACTTGGATGCTTGAGGGAACATTAGAAGTGAGGAATGGTCCAGCAACAGTAGATGTTATTACAGATACAAGATCAATACCATTATCAATTGCAAATCTGAATGCTGCTTCCTCTGTAAGAAGCTTAGAGAGCGCATAAACCTGTAATGGAGAGGTTTTTTCCCTCGAGATTGTTAATCAAAATAATAATAATAAAAAAACTCGAGATTTTTACGGTAGGGTATGAAAAAATATATAATGAAAAGATTCTGTTTAACCATTAGATTTTTATTAAATTCTCTCAGTTTTATTTACTTTTATATTTTGATGTGATTTTGACCAGATTTAAAGTTCACACACTCGCTATAACAGTGTATAGAGTTGTCAGTTTGAACAGGAACAAATGGGCTTATGTCGGCCTGAATTCACATCTCTAGTAGTGTATGCCCTAGGCTAAGAAAAAAGAGAGTGAGAAGGAAACATTACCCATCCATTTGCTCTTGTCTTCCACACATGGTCAATAGGAGTTTGACAAGATTCATCAACAACTGGTCTCCATTCTCCATTGCTGTCTTTGGCAGTGATAGTACTAATGGAAGATGTGAAAACAACTCTTTTCACAGATTTGGATTCCAAGCAGGCTCTAAGGAGATTAAGGGTCCCATTGATTGCAGGGTCAATGATATGTGATTGAACATAACTCTCTTGAAATTCATAGAAAAGAGGAACTTGTGTTAAGACTGAAAATTTCCACCAAAAAATCAAGAGTGACACAAAATGGAGCTGAATAGCATGTTATGTGCTTGTAATTGGTATTAAGTTGGAAAAATTTACCAATATTCTCTTCCACAGCAGCACCAAACTCCATTGGAGTCGCAACATGAAATACGCCATCACAGCCCTTCACAGCCTCATTGAAGCTCCCTTCTTCATTCAAATCGGCTCGGAACAATCTCAACCGGTCACTCCCCGTCCACATTGATAATAGGTGCAAACACTTGACTGAGATGTATTAAAAATAAAAATAAAATTAAGTCAACTTATAACTTAACATGCTTATTGACTTCAAATTCTTGAAGAGAATTATGTGGTAGGTAAGAAAAGACAATATATATATATATATATCTATCGGTAGGTACAATATTAAATGTCACATTTTCATATCATACTTTTTTTAATCTCATATGATTCTAAAGTGATTTGATGGTTTAAAACTGTTTCTTATCTGTCATTTTCTTTTCCCCTATCAAAGAATTATCCCAAAAGAATACCAATAAATTTCATTAGCAAAAAAAAAAGCATGATGTGGAATCTTGTTTTGTCTAGTATTCAAAGAAATGGGTCATATCAAGCAATGAATTTCCAGTTTGCAAACAGGCCTTAGCTACACTAGAGCCAAGCAACAAGGCACATTTTTAGCTAGCCTTTTGAGATAGCAGCAAATCTCATAAAATTGACTAGACGCAGTCCTTGAATGATGAATTCTGTCTTTGGTGAAACAATTCTTGGGGTTTGTAGAACCTTTTGGGTCACTTATGAAAGTCAGTCCAAAATCTGCCAAACACTCCCTAGTTCCAGAATGGTAGTGGAAGATTATTTTCTTTGAAATTTAAATTTTTTATGAGAAAAAACACTATAGCAGAACCACAAACTATGATCCTAAATTAAACAAAATCCTTAAAACAAACGTCACCTTAATGTTCCTAGTTTGCCACATATTAAAGATGTCATAATGCACCTAAACCCTTTCTTAATTTGAAGCAATGAATTATAAAATCAGGGCAAATATAAAATTATGAGGCAAAAATATTTTCTAATTATTATTTTTTTCTTCTGGGCTACACTAAAGTTTCTCAAACTCTTTTCTGCATCAAGTCAAATGCCTATAGAGGTCTTGACTCATTGGCTAGGAATATGTTTCCTTTAGTGGAACACAAATAGAATGTCCATTCCATGTTATAAAAATTTGTCCCACTAACAATAAGACTATTATCCACATTAATATACAGAGTGAACTCTTTTCTTTATTGTGAGTGCTGTAATTGAATATTTTAGCTCTATATATATGTATATATATTACTAGGCGTGCTAAGCTAGACATTTAACAAATGAGCAATTAGCTAATCTATGATGTTATGAAATTGTGGACTGGACCAAGTCCATTGGGAATTTTCCTTTTTTTTTTTTTCTTGAAAATAGTTGTATTGACCAAACATTGGAATTTGGAATTTGTGGAAAACTAGAATAAAGATAATTACATCCTACCATCTCCAACAAAAATGACCAGTCTTACTTGGTCAAAACATGATTGTGGAGCCAATATGCAAAACTTCCTCATCCTCCACTTTGGTGTTAACCATATACACTTTATATGGAAAACTCATATATATATATATATATATAATTCACTGCCAGGTTAACCTCAAGAACTTACTCACTAATGCAAAACAAATAAACAAAAATAACTCTTCTGGCTCCAAAATCTCATCCGAAATCCTGTTCATTCAAAATATTTCTACTCACTTCGATTCATGTCTAGTCCAATAAATAAAGATGTGACTATTCCTCCCAGTTTGGAACCAATATTCCCAACTTGAATTTGGGACAATATCTTCACCCCCATGATTCCCACCCCTTCTTTTAGTATAAAACTATAGATCAGAAGTTTATGGGGGAAAAAAAAAAGAAAAAAAGAAAAAAGAAAGAGAGAGAAGATTAAGTATTGAGAGAGAAACAAAAGAAGGTCCAAACCAGGATCACGGACTGTGGCATGAACTATGGAGCCACTTTCAAGAAGAGTCTTGACCAACCAAGAACCCACATAGCCAGTTGCACCAGTCACACAATATGTCTTCTGACACCCTTTTCTTTCGGCCTGATCCACCACTTCTCTGCTCTTTGAATCCTCCATTTTTCTCTCACTATTTTTTTCACTTCCAATAATGAACAGATCTGGTCTATATTTAGGCTGAGAGGAAAATCCAATACTATTTATATGTGCAATAATGAAGTTGTGTTGCCGGTTTTTGTCAAACAAGATTGTTATATATAGTACATATATTAATATAATATTTATATATATATGTGTGTATATATTTGTTTTTGGTAGTGTCGAATAATCAAGTTGTGTAATAATTTGTGGATTCTACAGAAATTGAGGAAGCACAAGACAAGAAGGCACGACCAAGTCTAGTGCATATAATAAATTGCATGTTGTACACGTAGCGTTTTGGAGTTGACAGATTCATAAAGTTTACAATGTTCCGTTCCACTACGGGAGAAGAAAATTATCGACCGTGTCGCACAAGCTGTTGGAAATAGTGTCTCACATCCCGTTAAAAATAGTGTCTTTAAAAATATGAGATATAATAAAATATTTATTATTTATTTAATAAAAAAATTTATTTATTATTTTATGTGCATAATAATTATTTATGTGACATTATATGTTGTATATAAATGTTATATGCGAGAGAATAATGTTTAAGGATAATAATAAAAAACGGTATTCGTAATGAATTTAATTAAAGTTTAGAATCTTTAATCAAAATATTACTAATACATGTCATTCCCATTTAGAATGGAACGATGTTATCTGCACTGTTAATATGACGAGATATTGAATGAGTGTATTACGCATAATAAGATTATGTAGAACAAGGACACATACACAATATGAATTTAATACAAATTCTAATTGAGTCTACCGAGGTCATATATAGAATGATCTCAATCTTAAGTTCTTAGCAGACTCCTATTTATGGATTTGTGTCTTTTGATTTACTTGGTATGGATTTTGAGATCCTGAATCCTATTCCTTGTATTTTGGAGACATGATGAAGTAAGTAGCTGGGAATATTATTATACGAGATGGAATCCATTCCTTCTTGAGAAAGAAGCAGATAATAATTTTCTTGAGGATTGATTCGGTACTTGGACCAGTAGGAGCTCCGATTTATGAATGTGTTTTATGAATCACTGTCCATTAGAGAATCAATGGTACTCAAGGGTAAAGATGTAATTAGAGAGGTTAACGGATTTTACCTAGCTCTAATTATGAATTATTTATGGAGGATTGATCTATATGCAGTGACTATATCACATGGATACTTTACAGTTTAGAAGTAATTTACATCTATAATTTTGAGAGTGCAATTTCAAGTTTATAGTGGAGTAACTATTGAAATTAATAGAATTAATTAATTAATTCAAGTGTTTAATTAATTCTATAAATAAGAGAATGATAGAAAATTGTGAGACACAATTTTTGACCTATTATTTTTAGTGTGGCCGAAATTCTCTTAGTGTGGGAAGGAAAAAATTTTCTCCAAAAATTTCACATCGTGCATGCGTTGGTGTTTGTGGAAGTTCGAGTGTTTATTATAACCCGTTTTGTCTCAGGTGTGCCCACACACACGTCTTCGTGGATTCTAAGAATTGACGTGGAAGACATTGGTTTCTAAACACAAGGCTTTGGAGTAAAGATTGTTCGAGGTCAAAGAACTCAAGTTATCATCCTAATCGGCCACTAAATATTATTACTAATTGAGTTCTTAATAAATAAATTAATATGATTAATTTATTCATACATAAATTAATATAATCTATAGAGTATCTCAAAAGTTTTATGAAAATTTTTACTATATTTGATCCGTTATCATCATGCTTCCGCATCCAAATTTGATTTAGAAACCAACACGTGCATGGTTTGAAATTATGTTCCATCCTATGCCGTAGATTAATTTGAGGATTGTCTGATGTTTTTTTATTTTTTTAATATTAGAATGGAGAAATTTTTTTTTTTTTAAAAAGTATTCACAATTCTAAATAGTTATATTTTCATTAATTTTAGTTAAATTTTGATATACATTTTTTTTTTTTTAAATGATACGATTTTGATGAGATCTTTGGCCTTATTCGTATCGTAGATTTGAGTTTTCAATTCGAGTTGAGATGTGACATCTTCTGAGAGCTTTTAACTGTAGTAAAAAATGTTAGATGTGACATTTTTTGAGAGCTTTTAACCGTAAAAATTTAAAACTGAAAACTCAAATTGGTAAAATAAACGAGACCTTTATGGTTCAGAATTGCGTTTTAACTATAAGAAAATTCTAGCAATAAACCTGAATCCACACACAACATGTAGAACACTGAAATTAGAGAAATTGAAATCGTTATGTACCTTTTGAAGCCATGAAAAATCCAATCACTAATGCGGCGGCTAGTTCTTCCTCACTATTGATGAGGCAAGCCACTAAGATGTCTAGAGGCAATAGCGCTTGGAGTAAGGATTCATGTCAGGATTTAGATCATGATTCGTGGCTTGTTACAGTATTTTTTTTCATAAAAAATACACATAAATCGAGAATGAGTCTGAATTATAATTCTGAATCCATAAACCAAACGCGAGAGGATCGAGAGGATTGAGATCTCACTGCATACAAACTCCAAAACCTACACATTTTCATTACATAAGTATATGGGCCTAAAGCCCAATTTTATTCTACCAAACAACCCAATAATGATTACGGAAATAGTAGAAAATATGCCAATATGAAAAGCTTAAAAAAATATATAGGTTAATTTTTAGTTATAGAAATTAATAGGTCATAACTTGATAAGTTATGGTTCATAACCAGATAAGTTATGAACAAACTTGTCAAGTTATGGTTCATAGCCAGACAAGTTATGGACAAAAACCGTGAATTATGGACAATAACTTGTCAAGTTATGGTTCATAACCAGACAAGTTATGGACAAAAATAGTAATTTGGCCTATTTATTAACTTATGTAAACTATTAGTCTATTAATTTTAATTTATCTCAAGTCTTGACCTATTTTCCTCTTTCTCCCTAATGATTATATAAGAAACATTGTTTTTTCATAAATAATATTATTTACTGTCCCTGCACAAAATTTTAATACTAATATAACAAATAACTTGCTACGAAAGATAATTTGCACATTATAAAAAGATAACTTACATATTATTAATGACATAACATAAATTTATAACAGTAGTATAAATAAAATAGTATTACTTTAATAATGGCATTTTTATTTTTCTCTCTTTATTAGTTTGGTTTTCACGCATTGTGAAGATATGCAGTCCAACAAAAGAAATTTTAAACATGCCATTTCATTCACGAAATTCTTCTATTAACAGAAATGCATTTATATTCTAAATTAAAACAATATTATATTGGCACACAAGTTGCAACCTAGTGAAGTTTGATATAACAAGGTTGATTAACCATACTAAATGAGTTTTATATAAGGTATGTTTCATCTGACTAATCCATAGCACTTAATTCAGTTTTGACAGTAAGAGCTTTATTTTATATATCACCCCTTATCTTGGCCGTTGAAATCTGCTTGTTTTTCTTGAGAAATGGTTCGTGGAAAAGAGTGAAAAGAATAATAATAATAATAAAAAAAAAAAACAGAGTAGAGAGAGATGGGGATCAATCACTTTCATTAGAGGTTATTTTAAAAGAGGAAAATTCGAATTCTTTTAAAGTTTTTGTTTTTTAGTTCTCCTTGGAGGTCTTCTTAAGCCATTATTTATTGAAAAAAATGGGCGATTTCACATTCTAGATTTCAACAACTAAATAGTATATAGATAGCGTTGATAACAAGTATGTGCAATATTAAAATGAAGGTTTTTGTGTGTCCCCACTGCTGTTTTTAAGTAGTTATTTTTATAGATACAACAATAATATATAAGAAACTCTACATTGAATACTCTCATTTTAAGGTTCTATAGGGGCCATTGATCGCATCCGTGCGATTTAAATCGGACAGCTCATATTACACGGGACCGGATATCGTGAGAGAACTTGCATCATACACCCATTTTATAAGGACCATCGGATTTAAATCGTAAGGTCAAAGTCACCATAGAATCCCCAAATATGTCTCAACTAATCTTAACTTCACACCTAGTATTCTTTCAAAATGACAGTGCAAGATTTGGTAGGTAGCTAGTCAGAGAATTCTTAACTTTTAGCTAATTGTGCCCAAAAGTAGAAGCCAAAAGACCCACAGATTTTAATCAGGGATGTTTGAGCTATGAAGAGATGATTATCTGGTCTGAAGGTCTAAATTGTAAAATACTTGTTTTGCAATGCAAGAAATGTTGTATTCTGTAATCAATGAATTTTCCCATTGAATGGAAATAAGCAAAAGAATATAATGTGCTACATGATTCACAAAAATTATCAACTCAAATGTAGAGAAATGCCATACAAGTTTAGACTTGAGATTCCCATATTCTAGCTTGAAATACAAAAGAAACAATACAGAATAACCAAAACTATATTGTAAAGAGAGAGTAGGAGAATAGTAAATAAGTCTAGGAATACAAAAGGCTATATCAATGGCCAAGAATGCTAGAGAGGCTATGAAGAAGCAGCAGGAGCGGCGGCTACTTCAGTTTTCTTTCCTTCTTTGAGTTCCTTCCACCTGTCTGGAGTATCGATTATTTCGCCGGTCTTTATGAGGTATCGAACCCGTTTTCCGTCGTCAAGGGTTTTATGACCGACTCTGCTTGCTACTTCCTTTTCCTTCGAGTAGAGCATCACATTGGAGCTGTGGATGGGTGCTTCAATCTAGAAAAACCAAAATCCACTAACAAAATATAAGGACTAAAACAATCTTGGGAAACATATAAACAAATAAAATCTAAGGTAGCTTTGATTTGTTCCAAAAAATAGTGGAAATTCCAAGTATTCAAGATCATTCACAGTTAGATAGATATTAGCTCTTTCACAAAAGGTAGTGAAAAGGCACTAACCAAATACTCTTACTCTGATGGTATAAACCATATTTAGCATTAATTCATAAGTATTGCACTTTTTCGTATAATATATTTATGTACAAAGAAAGAGAATCATTGGAACTAAGGGTGACTTCGAGTTATTGAGGAAGAAAGTTGAACCTTAACAATCTGCCCTGGTTCACCCTCTTCTCTGCTCTTCATGTGCTTCGTCTTCAAGTTTATCTCCGAGACTATCACCGTACTATTATGCCGAAAGACCTTAGTGATCTCTCCAATTTTACCCTTTTCACGTCCAGATATTACTTTAACTGTATCTCCAGCCTTAACGTGCATTTTCTGTAACACCGGAAGACCGTTCGGCTTACACTCCTTCCGCTCCCATCGCTTAACCTGTAAAAGGAGATCAAAGTATCTTTTTCATAAGATAGAAACAAAATACAGTAACTATATGCCATAAAACGAAATATATTATTGGTAATTTCTATTATATTGGTGGGTCAAACATTTTATACGTTTGTCATATAGTCCGATTGCACGTAATAGAAAAGCTTGGTGATAGGAAATAGGAAAGGCTTACTAACTGAGGAAAGATTAGAAAAGTCTATATAAGAACATGAGATTTGATACTAACCCTTGCAACAATGAGACATGGCTTCTCTGTTGATTTAAGCTGTAAGAGAAACAAGACGGGTTTGTCATGGAATGCTTCATGTGATCACTCTTAAAATTTAGCAAGCACTGGAAAAAGGGACTCTGAATATCAACTGGGTGAAAACATTTGTTTCCTTTTAAATGACATGACAGGAAGCAATATATGAGAACAAAAACTAAGGTGACATTATATGAACGGGGAAGAAAAGAAAAGAATTCTCTTTACAAATTTCCAACCATATATATACGGTTAAAGGTGACATGATTTAGTAATTATCACAACTGGTTGATTCTCAAGAAATTAAGGTGATAAAGATACCGAATGCAAGTTTTATCTTCAAAATTCTCATTCCCTACTTTCATCTCCTGCAGACATTACAATGGATTAAAAATGGAAAGATATAACATCATATTAGCAGAAATGATTGATCCCTATCCCATCTCCGGAACTCACTTTGTGAGCTCAAGTTTCAAACTGAAACCTTCTGCCAAACTCTACAATCTTTGAAAGGAAGGAAGCTATGACTTTTGTCATGTAGGTGCCAATGAGATGGTTCAAAGCCCAGACTTTGTGGAAGCAAACCAACCAAAGGCATGACAATTCTAGCCAACACACTATGGGTATCTCTATCCCATCATTATGCGCACTAAAGAATTCGAGAATCATAGTTCATTCACTCTAACCGAACATGTTGCACAAGTTAGATTTATGCAAAAGAAGCAAGTTAAGAATGTTCTTCCAACAAAGAAGCGCTCACTTAGTGCTCGTTTGGGATTGCTTTTGCTTATACTTTTAGGCAGTAAAAAAAAAAGGTACAAAGTACAAACTATGGTTTCAGTTAGTGTTTAGAATCACATTTATGGAAGCACTAAACGGGATAAAAATGAGATTTAAATTTTCTAATAAGTAAAAAAAAAAAAAATGTAAGAACAAAGTTTATAAAATCTTATTTAAATTCTTGTACAAGTTTCAAAATCTTCTAGGCTTTTTGAGAAGCCATATTTTATTGGTTTGATTGGAAGCTTTGACAAGTTATCCAAACATTCATAAACAGTTTCTTTGGACTTGAGCCAAAAAAGGGAAAATAGCTGTTAATAGAATACAACATAGAGAAAACTAATCCTTCAATGGAACCAACAAGGGCATCATATCCACAAGTCCTCACTCCATTGGCAATCAGATCAACGTTTCAACCAAGAAACTCCCAATACTTAAGCTCAAGCAGGAATCCAAATTTCCACTGAATTTTTGTAATTAAACGACCATTTCATCTTCCTTTCAAAAACAAAAATGAAAAATTACTCAACTAAAAAGCCCGACAATGGCAAACACAAAACCAAAGAAAATTTCTTTTTTCTTGAAATTGGGCATTTCCCATTTAAATACGACAAAGTGAAGTCATCAGCAAAGAAGGAGAAAGTCCAAATCGGGTCTTAGAATGTAACCAGTAAAGAACCAAAATTTCACTGAATTTCTATAATTAAACGACCATTTCATCGTCCTTAAAAAAATGAAAAATTTCCAAGTAAAGAACCCAACTATGGCAAACACAAAACCAAAGAAAATTTCATTTTTTCCTTCAAGTAAAGTCCAAATTGAGCCAGACCCATTACAGTGGAAGCGCTAAAGAACCAAAATTTAAATAAAACAAAACGTAAAAAAGAGTATAATAAGAGAGGGAGAGGGAGAGAGAGAGAGAGAGAGAGAGAGAGAGATTACCGGGGCAGAAGAGAGAGATGATGGTGAGAGACGCTGACCCAAAAAGGAGTTTGAGGAGAGAGAGAGAGAAGTGAGGGAGCTTTGCAGAGCAGCCATGGCTGCCATTGTAGTTGCTTTGAGTTCTTGAGATTCTGAGACTCGTTTTGTTCTGCTATTTAGCTTCTCTCTCTTTTTCCACTTCTTCCTCTGCAGATTGATATATGGATAATGCAAGAGTGCGGAAAAAAAAAAAAAGAAAAAAAAAAAGAGAAGAAAAAAAAGAGAAGAAAAAAAAAGAGAAGAAGAGTATTGTGGATAAAACGACGTAGTTCTGAAAGGTCATGGCTCATAGAGTCTAAAACGACATGTAGCTTTTTAATCCAATGACCAAAGATTTAATCCGTATTTGATTATTTATAGTTGTAGCATCAAGAGGTTGAGAATTTTATGTTGTAATTTAAAAGATAATAAACTCTCGGAGAATTAAACTTTATACATTATAAATTTTCTCGATTTGAGAGAAAAGATAATACATTCTATTTTCAATAAAAGAGCTTTAAGGGTGCGTTTAGAATTTGTTTCAAAATGATTTTGCTTTTTGTATGAAAATGAAAATGAAAACGTTTTTAATCTCAGACAGAAATTATTTTTGAAAATGCGTTTGGTAATTTTATCAATAGATTATTTTCAGTATAAAAAACAAATTAATATCTCTCTTTCTCTCTCTCTGCTCGAGAGAGGAGAAAACGAAAACAAAAAATGAAAAACGACTAAAAATCGTTTTTCATTTCTCTCTCATTTTACACTAAATCAAAAAATCATTTTCATTTCTGTTTTTTATCTTTATTGCGTCAAACGCCGTTTTGAAAACGTTTTTATTTTTTATTTCTCAAAAAACATGAAAAATAAAAATGTGATCAATTCCAAATACGGCATAAGATTCTGATACTTTATTTTTATTCTTTTTTCAAAATTATTTTTGTTCTTGGAGTGTTCATCCAATTTTCTAAGATTATTAGTCCGTTTGATTTGAGTTGTTAATCTAAAAACGTTCGTTAAGTATTGATAAACTTTTGCTCCAACAAATTTTAAAAGAAATTAATAGTTAATTGGGAAAATATAACAAATAGTATATTCTAGATATGCTTATGAAGTAAATAACATAATCCTTCTCGCGAAGGTGAGGACGAAGCTCTGTCACAATCATGGCAACGATGGCAAACATTTACAGAGAAGACAGATTTACATTTGTTAATACTTTTTAAACTCAGATTTACACATGAGTTTGTGATTGAGATCAGACAATTTGTGGAATTTTGTTTTGCATTTGTCTATGTTTGTGTTGGAATTTAGTAAATTATGTATTCACTGATAAATACTTTAGTAGCTAGAAGATTTAACATGATAAATACTGTATATATCTAATAATAGTATAGTAATTATAAGTTTGAATCTAATAAATACTGTATTTATTAATAAATATTTTAATAATTTTAATTTTAAATATTGTAAATACCGTATTTATTAATAAATATTTTAGTAGTAACAAGTTTGAATCTGATTAACACTATATTTACCTTTAAATACTTTAGTAACAACAATTTTGAATATAGTAAATACTTTGTTTGCCTAAAATTATTTTAATAGTTACAATTTAGAATCTGCGATATTTACTGTAAATACAGACGGTTGCCGGAGTCGGTGGTTAGATCTTTAGATAAATATAATATTTACTAGTAAATATGGTATTTACCGGTAAATTCAGTGTTAAATGATCGCCGGAGTCAGTGGCTGCAATTTTGGATAAATGCCATACTTACTAGTAAATATTGTATTTATCAGTAAATACAATGTTAAACGGTCACCGGAGTTGGTGGCCGCATTTTCAGATAAATATGATATTTACCGGTAAATATAGTATTTATTAGCAAATACAGTGTTAAACAGTCGCCCAAAAAACAATCATCAGCCACCAGAAAACATTCATCTGTCATCAGAGCCGGTCGCTGGAGTTGGCTGCCGATTGCCAATGTCGGTCCTGGTGAACTTGAGTACAGGGAGAAGAAGAAAGGGGTTGAAAGGAGGCTTATGGGTATTTTTGAGTTTTTAATATTGTTTCAAACTTAAAATATCAAATTATGCTATAGTTTACTATTTTAAAAAATATAT
This sequence comes from Morus notabilis, assembly GCF_000414095.1. Classification (NCBI taxonomy): domain Eukaryota; kingdom Viridiplantae; phylum Streptophyta; class Magnoliopsida; order Rosales; family Moraceae; genus Morus; species Morus notabilis. The sequence goes on along the minus strand of NW_010359282.1, from coordinate 518,759 downwards.
ATATATA
>NW_010359282.1:491391-518597 GCF_000414095.1 Morus notabilis | reverse complement strand
ATATATATATATATATATTATAATTTACTAACCACTCTACCAATTATGCTATTTCACTCATTTTTCTGCAAGTTATTTTTACAAGATCCACTCAAATACTTCACATGTCAAGGTTTATTTCAAGAGAGATTTTCTGGTACGCTTGACGTATCAATAAGTTAAATTTTTTTAACCGTTAGATCTGTGTACTTTTTAATTTTTACGTGATTTTATGCGGACCTAATAGACATAAAATTTAACGTACTAATATGTTAACATATTAGAAAAGGTCTTTATTTTAATTGCAAGTTTAAACTAACCAAACCGATTATATGATTTGGTTTTAGTTCCTCCTAAAATTTTCAAACCGATCAAAAATAGATTACATTTTTTTATTGATCCCTTTCCCTTCAAAGCACCCTCATGGGTCATGGATAAGACAGTAAACCACATGTCGTTTTTTAGCAATGAAAACGACATCTTGCGTTCACGAGAACATCAAACGTCTTGTCTTCTGCATGTCGTTTAGTTGGCAAGATATTCCACGCGAACGTGTTGTTTTGTCGTAGACTCGAATCTATTGTAGCATTTAATTTATAATACTTGAGCCTGTTAGTTTTACAATTTAAATTACTACTTAAAACTTTTTATTACAACATTTTCTCTTATAAAAATTTAAATTCAATTTTTTTATTAAGGTGTTTTCTCTCGCATAAATTCACTTTTCACGTCAAGTTTTTAACTTAAAACCCGCAAAACTTAATCCCGCAAAACGAACAGGCTCTTAATCCTTCAGTTTGGTAACATTTCCATTTTGCGGTGAAGAAAATTAGAGGAGAAAAGAAAAGAAGAAAATTTTTCCTTCACTTTTCCATTTCTGAGTATGAAAGTATCCAAATGTACAAACTCTGTTTCTATCACTCTAACAAATAGGAAGGTGGCAAAACTATGTTACACAAAATGTTAAAGAGAGAGCTTGCTGATCTGAATCCTACGTCACTCAGAGCAGAAACGAGAGCCTTAACGAGTCCTATGCCTTTGTTTGAGCTGCACATGTATCAGAAGGCAAAACCATGGAAAACCCAAGATTCAAAATCAAATGAAGAAATGAAGAACACAAAAAAATAAGAAAGAAAATTCGCCATCATCTAAACTTCATAGTCAGCTGTGCTCTCCATAGACTCCTCTCTTCGGTGATCAGGGACTTGAGAATTGGTTTCCGGTTGGTTGACGTCGATGGTAACTTCATCTGTCATGGATGATAAGGAATTGTGGTGATGCTTCTTGTTGTGCCTTGACTTGAGAATCCTTGTTAGGACTTGCACGATGTCCCTCATGGAAGGCCGTTTCCTTGGAACGCGGTTGACACATTTGTATCCAAGGGCTGCCACTTCATTGAGCTCTTGCATGTCGAATTTTCCATCCAAACGTGAATCCACAATTTCCTCCCATCCTACTTTCCCCTCTGTGTTCATTGCAGCCTATAGATGTCACGTAGAACTTGTTGTTAGTGTCAGAAATCCATGTTATACATGAGAGTTGCAATAAAATAGAACATTTACTTTTCCTGTTTAGTAAGACATAAAACTGTGAAGCTCTTATCATTTCAGGAAACATAGTATCCATCATACAGGACATACAATAAAACACAACGATTTTCACTCTTATGAGATACCACTCCATTTTTACTAGTACGAGCTAATTATCGAATTCTGAGTATAAAAGTTACTGGATAAGCTGCCTCAATCGGTTTTGAACTACGGACAATTGCTTTTGTACACCAATAAAGCAATCCTGCTTAGTCCCCCAACTTGTGTTTGGATAGCTAAATGTCCAAACATACATAAATACGTTTAAAATATATGATGATAGAGAGGGAGAAGTCAAATGCTTACGAGCTCAACATATTCCATAAGTCCCTGCTGAGGATTCCTTCCGGCTATAAGTTCAAAGAGCAAAACTCCAAAGCTGTAAACGTCACTTTTCTTGGTGAAAGCCCTTGTAGATATGTACTCCGGATCAAGATAACCAAAAGTGCCCCTTACATTCGCTGCATGTTTGTTCACCATCTCTTCTCTTGAAAGACCAAAATCAGCTACCTGCTTGACGACATACAGAAAGTTAAAGAGGTAGTCTAACCCCGTTAAGAAACATGCATGTAGAGAGATACAAACAATCAAATTTTGAATATTCCATCAGGACTAGTACCTTAAATGAAGAAGTTTGCTCAATCTATTTGTTTACACAATCAAGAATGTCAATTAAATCTTGAAAATAACTTTTGATGAACATACCCTGGCTCTCATGGACTGATCCAGCAGAATATTAGAGGATTTGATATCCCGGTGTATTACAGGAGGAACGGCCTGAAAGAAAAGGTATAAAATTGACAAGTAAGCACTGACTTGCATTTATATGCGGATGAAGCATAGAAGTTCTTTGGTTGGGGTAAAAGAGATTTGCTTACCCCATCATGAAGATACTCCAAACCCCTTGCTACATCTAAAGCTATGTTGACCCTCAAATCCCAGCTCAACGGTTCATGGTTTTCACCTGTATAAAGAAGAAATTTAGATTTATCTAAACTTCATTACTCCTAATCTTACAAAATTTGTTCAAATCAACAACTTTGTAGTTTTATTTTATTATTTATTTATTTTTTTAAGGAATCAACAACTTGTAGTTAATTTCACCATCATAGCAAAGTGATTAGGTGACTGAACCGTAACTAAAGCTTTTCAATAAAGCAGGGTTGAGTGTCAAAGAAGTATTTCCTGCAATGGTTTACAAGACCTTTACGAGGAAAGCTAAAATCTATCACATAATTTATGCCGTGTACATTTTTAGCTAAAGACTAAAAGCATGCAAAGCAACAAATAAAACTAAAAGGAATAGCAGTTGTATAGGCTTTCAGTATATCATCGCAATGCACGCATACAAATATGAGCACACATAATACATACATACAAATGAACAGGAATGATTAACAAAAGTTCATTGCCATCTTACTGTACAAATGAGACGCCAAACTGCCTTTGCTCATGTAGACGTATATAAGCATATGCTGACCTTTTTCTGCACAATATCCAATCAAATTTACAAGGTTCCTGTGATGCAACCTCCCTAATAACATAACCTGAGACAAAAGAAGGCAAAGGGTTCTATAAGGAAAATCCTTTGAAATAGATTTGTTTCATGGGACAACAAGGCAACAAGAGACATGTCAAATGCGAGGAAATATCAGAGTCCACAAATGAAAGCATGGTCTAAAACTCCTAGCAAACTGAATACAGTATTTCCTCAGAGTCCACAAATGAAAGCATGGTCTAAAACTCCTAGCAAACTGAATACAGTCCGATAATCGTCATGAAGTGCAAAAATAGTCATAGACTTGGATTAACCATTGGTACCTCAGTCTGAAACTCTTTCTCCCCTTGCTTAGAATCGGTTGCAAGCACTTTAACAGCAACCGTCTCACCCGTTGACATTTGAGCTTTGTATACAGGACCAAATGCACCTTGTCCTATTGAAGTTGTAAAATTGTAGGTGGCCTTTTGCAGATCCCTACACAAGTAACAACAAAAACAAAACCTTTAAAATTGAAGGACAAGGAACTGATTCATATTAAAACCATATGACCACATGTTCCCCAAAACGAACACGATGATAACAATGATAAGACATCTCAACCAAATATAAACAAGTACGAAGAATTAATGATCGCATTGAAAGGTAAACTACTTGTATACTCAGTGAAAACCATTAAAATGGCAAGGAAGGACCAGGAACTCAAGTATGCAAATTCAGTTGCATAAGTGATTCCATATGTCATACACAACTGCCCACATGTCCCTTATAAAGAAAATATGACTAAACAAAAGGACATCTCAACCAAAAACAAGAAGCATGAACCATCAATTGCGTTATTACTTGTAAGAATACTCGGGTATTCCGGACGCTGAAACCACATTACTCTTCCTGAATCCATCGAGCCAGAACGACGACGCCCCACTCCTCCCGGATTTCACAGGAGATTCTGGCCCAATTGTCGAGTCGGAAAGGATGGTGCAAGAGTCAACACCATTGGCACGGATCGGAATAGTGGCCGCCCTCCTAGAACTGCTGTTCCCAATCTGAGAACGCTTCCTATGATATCTAATGCAAAAGAATCCAGATATTGCCAAGACCACTCCAATCACCACCCCAATAGAAATCCCAATAATCAGCCCAGCTGACTCGTCCTTCATCTCCTTCACAAACCGCTTTTACAATTCACTATTCAAAATTGTCCAAGCCATAAAAAAAAAAACTGCAAACAAGAAAACCCATTATTCTTTTAACAAAACTTGGTCAAAAGGAAAAGGTTTTCTGGTATTTTACGTTACTGTAATATATAAATATAACCAAGAAACTTCATAACTGCAAGGTCCAATTTTTGAAATTTGTTTGATATTCATAGGCCACAGCCATCAAAGAAGTCAACTGAAAGACAAATTTAAGAATAATCTAGAATTCATCAAAAAAGTATTGTTGAAATGAGTAGAATTGTAAATTGATACAAATGAAGAAATAAAACGACAGTTATTCACTATAGTTTAATTTTAAAATAAAACAAAATGAAAAACTGAAGAAAAGCTTCATTAATGTGGGAAGTAACAAAATTAAGCAACAAACAATCAATTAAAACTCAGTTTTTTTCTTCAATTAAAGTCGACGTAATTGAAAAAAAAAAAAGGAATTAATTGATCTAATCTCTCGGATAAACTACAACATGAGATCAGATTCTGCTAAAATGGGACAACAAAAAAATCTACTTACGTTCTGTTTGGTTGCCGAGAAAGAGAAAAAAAAAAAAAAAAAAAAAAGAAAAGCCCCGGAGATACCATAACTACGTAAATAACTAAGCCCAATGCAAGTGAACGTCAAATCGAAGTTTCAAGCAAACCCAACAGATCAAAACCCAGAAGAAAGCAAAAGGAAAGGGAAAAAAAGTTGAAAAATCAGGCTTGGATTTTACCTGCAAATCGGAGATGGTGAAGCACATTTCCTACATGTTCTCCACGAGAAAATGAAAAAGGAAAAAAAAAAAAAAAACTTGAAAGGAAGAAAAACTTACGTGAGATTCGAAAAAAGAAAAGAAGAAAGGAATTTGGAGATTTTGAGTGACAGAGAAGAGAAATGAAAAAAAATTTTGATTCAGAAAGCAGAGAGAAAATTACAAATAAAAGAGAAAACAGCTTTTTGTTTCGTTGTAATTTGTGAGGAAATGAAAACAGAGGATTTGTGTTATTTGTGTTATTCGTGTTTTGCGTTTTAAATTCCGTGAGTCGCCGTTTGGACAATAATACCGCGCCATAGGGAATGAGTACTCTGTTTTATTCTCTTTTTTTATTATTATTTTAAATATCCAAAAAGCTCTTTTTTGAATTGACCAATATGCCCTCACTTATTATTGTTTTATACCAATGAAAGTTTACAAGGTTCATGTACGTTACTGACTTAAGTTAAAAAATAAATTTACGTGAAAATATTATAATAGAAAAAGTTAATTTTAAATTTTTTTAAGAGAATATTGTAATAAAAATTTGTATTATAATTTAAATTAATGAAATGAATGAGTAAACTCGTAAAGAATATATATATATATATTTTAAATAATTTATTTATGTGCATGTTATTCGATGAGTTCACGTGATTAAAAGTATTGAAAAATTGATAAGTCCAATGAACATCAATAGTGGAAGTTTAGGATAATTTTTTTTTTATCATTTTAAACTGTAAGAGGGCAAAGGGAGACAACACCTATGAGGGGTTAAATTTGAAATTACCTCCTTTTAAACAAAAACGCTAATCTACATGCTTTTGAAGTTTAATTTGTTAAAATAGCAAATTTTCTGGTTGAATACGTACTAAACTATGAAAATTTCGTACTAAATTCCGTTAAAATACTATATTTTTCTTAATCTGACATGATCTAACAGTTAATAATTATAGTTTATTAGTAGACATATTATTTTCATATACTATAAAAAATCCTCCAACTGTTGCAGAATTAGGGTACGTTTTTTTTTTTGAATTGAAATTGAGAACTTGAATTGAAAAATAAATTTATGTGAAAAAAATACTCTTAAAAAAAAACAATTTGAATTTAAATTTTAATAAGAGAAAAGTTTTGAATTTGAGTCTTCGCCTAAACAAACCTTATAATCTTTCTTAGCTTAACAAAAAATAAAAATAAATAAAAATAAATAAAGATCTAACTTGTTATATAAATTTTTTTAAGTTTTTTTTTTTTTTTTTTTTTTTTTTTTTTTTTTTAGGGGAACAATCTGACTTTGGGTACGTGGTCAGTATATTGTATGGTTCAGGTACTGTTTTCAGGGTGATAATTGGGTCAGTGTCTGTGACACGCCAGTGGACTGACTTATCCCACAAGAATTATATAATCCATTTTTTTTTTCTTTTTTGAAATCGTGGTGCATGAAGAAAATTGTATTGGTCCAAATACAGCAAAACCAGTTCACAAAATGGGACCTCTTTAATTAGTTTGGACTTGTACGTTTTTTAGTTGGTTGCTTAATTATGGATAAATGATTATGGAATTACTTGGTTTTGAATTTATTAACCGATTTATTCATGCTTATCTTTAGTCCAAATTTAGTACATGGAAATTAATATTGCTTTTTTTTTTCCATGACATTATTTTGACAAAAAAGAAGTCGTTGTGGCATCAATTCGTGGTTTGCCTATTGTGCTGGAAACCATGGGACCCTGAGAATGATCTTCGAGAAACCATTTGATTTTTAGTATGGCTTAAATAAGAATATATTACTACTCATTATTGAGAAATTTCATCATATAATGGATTTTATACCTTATTATTACGTAAAGTTAAATTTGAGTTAAACTTGACTAAAATCACATAAAAAAAGTTTGCAAAATGACAAAATTTGGTATATATCAAATAGACGTATGGTTTACCAATACAGTTTTTTTTTTTTTTTTTTTTGTATCCTACTATAAAAATCTCACATAAAGATGGAATTTAGGGGTTTAATTTTATTGTACACTTGGAGGGTTTATTTTAAAAAATGGCAGTGGGTAGATATGGATGTTTTTGATGTTTTTAGCAGATGAAGTGGTTAAGATTTTGGCGGTTAATTGGTTTGAAAATATGACATTGGTAGTGAGCAACTGTCAACTAAACACATCTAATCTGATATGATATGAAAGTGAAAAATAAAAATAACAAATTAAGAGATATAAGAATAATAACAATAAAAAAAAAAGTTAGTTTAATTGATGGTGATGAATGAAGCCCACATCTGACCATGAAGAAAATGACAATTTATTTTCCTTGCCATTTTCTATTCCTGATTTTGACATTTTGCTGATACTCAGGCACACCAAGATGCACAAAAACATCCTTGAAAAAAAAAAATGCACAAAAACTTCACACGTTATTGTCTACTAGTTTGACCTTTAATTACCCCTAAAATTTTATAAACGATTCCTAATCTTGAGATCATAAACAGCTGTCTATCCTTGGTTAATACATTTGGATATATCACTATAGAAAATAAAAAACTTTAAAAGATTCTAAGCTTGGTAATATAAAAATAAAGACATATCTTGACTTGGGACAATTGTTATTTGTTAATTCCACTGCAATATAAAGGTATCCAAGTATAGTCTCTATCTAGATCTGTCCGAGTAATGCAATAAAAATATATAGACTACGTTTCAAAAAAAAAAAAAAAAAAAAAAAAAAAAAAAAAAAAAAAAAAAACTGTTTAAAAAAAAAAAAAAAAAAAAAAAAAAAAAAACAAGTATAGACTATATGGACAAATCACTATAGGCCAATCGTTAGTACAAAGGGGTTGGTTTTGGTGAGGATCAAGACTAATTGAGTATTATTAGAGCTATAAGTTTAGGTCATGTTAAACGAGTCGGCCTGAGATTCACTACTGTTGGTCTGGGCCGAGCTTAACCCTAAATTTTTTAAGTTTAAAATCAGATTGGGCTGACTCTCTCTCTTTTAGAGTCGGGCCAGCCCAAACATTATATTTTTAAAGATTTTTTTAAAATATCTTATAAATTTTAAGTCGAGCCGGACTAGGTCGACCTTTTTTAAAATGGAAAATAGTAGAAAATATACCAATATGAAAAGTTTAAAAAAGTATATAGACTAATTTTTAGTTATAGAAATTAATAGGTCATAACTTGTCAAGTTATGGTTCATAATCAGATAAGTTATGGATAAAGTTATGGTTCATAACCAGACAAGTTATGAACGAAAACAGTAACATGACCTATTTATTAACTTATGTAAATTATTAACCTATTAATTTTAATTTATCTCAAATCTTTACTTATTTCTCTCTTTCTCCCTTTTAAAATTATCCTTTGAGACGTTGGGCTCGGGCCGCGCCGAGCTGCCCAAACTTACACTTATAAGTATCATTAAAAAAGGGAAATTATAAGAAAATATAAATATAAAATTTTGCGAGGGTAAATTTGTCATTTAGTGAATTGGACACCAAGCCAATATGAAACATCAGAGGTCAATTCAGTAAATTCGGATTAAGAGAGAATGGAAGAATGTTTTTGACGGGAGTCGCAAAGAACTCTTCAAAAAAAATGGCAGGAATAATAAAAGTGTTTTACATCTTGGGATTGTTGCAAAGCCCGCAACAATTGAACACTGGGGTAAAAGACAAAAAAACAACGCAATAAATAAACTTGAGAAAAAGTTCAAAAGAACAACTTCTATTGCTGAACCCAGTGGACCAATAATATGCTTTTATTAATAATAGTGTTGTTGAAACTAGTAAAATAATGATTCATATTATTTTATCAACTCCACAGAAAAAAAAAAAAAAAAAAAACCTAATGCACTAATTATTGCTGAAAAACGGTACAAAACGGTGGGTTTGTCCCCTAGAGCCACAACTGGAAAGTTTCCAAGAGGGAATTTTGTGGCAGGAATGTTTGATTTAGAAATCACTTTCCTTGTTAAAAGAATAGATCATAACTTTAGATCCATAGCATAGTTTAGCAATAATCTCTTTTGTTTCAATAATAGAATAGTTTAGCAATAATCTCTTTTGTTTCAATAAACTTTTGTTCATGCCAAATTCAGTGATTTCAATTTTTTAGAGGGTGCGAATTTAATTAGGATATTTTGATTTATTTTAATATCAGTTATCTTCTTTTACTATTTGTGTTAAAAAAAAGTGATTATGATGTTTTGATACAATATTAGAACGTTTGGTTTATGTATTCAGAATCATGATTCGGAATCATTCTCATTTTACGTGTATTTTTTGTGAGAGAAAACACTGTAGAGAACCATAAATCATGATTTAGAATCAGAGACGAATATAGGAAACAAACGTCACATCATTAAATTTATACTTGAATTTGTACAAAATCCATGATCACTTGTGAGATTATCTGAAAAGAGACCTCTAAAATATACGTGCGTTATATGTAAAAGAAATAATAATTCATGTTAAAGATCATATAGAAACAGATATAGCAAAATGTTATAAAGAACAGTAATAACTCGAGTGTAAATAAGGATCCCTGAGGGTATTAATTTGGAAAAACAATTTAGCAATAATCTCTTTTATTTCAATAAACTTTGTCCATCCTAATTAATTAACTGATTGGATCGTTTGATAAGAACTGAGATATCTTACTAATAACCAACTAAATTACTTGGCATAATATTCAAGTTGATCTTTTGGCTTCATTTATTGGTTGCTAATTAAAGAATTGTACACATTTATCCAAAAATTGCCGAAATACCACTAAGCCTATAAATAAATGAATTAGCAAGTCTTTTTTGTTTTTTGTTTTTTTTTGTTTTTATTCACTTTCCCACAAGCTGTATCACTAAAAGCAAACAACACTCGTTGGATAGAATACTAGTCTATTTTATTTGAAAACAATCTTTGACCCAATTGCTCATAAAGAAATATTTGATCTCATGTTGCATTCTTTATTCTGGCCCCCTAAAAATAATGCAAATGCAGATGCATGCACAAATTCATAAGAGAGAGAGAGAGAGAGAGAGAGAGAGAGAGAGAGAGAGAGAGAGTCTTAGGCCTCGTTCATTTTACCGATTCGAGTTTTCAGTTCTAAGTTTCTACAGTAAAAAACTCTCAGAAAATGTCAGATTTAACTTTTTGTGCTACAGTAAAAAGTTCTCACAAAATATCACATCTCAGTTCGAATTGAAAAGTCGAATCCGCGAAGTGAACGAGGCCTTAATATGAACAGGAGTGGAACACCAATAAAGAGTCACCTTCTCCAATAGGAGTTAGATCATGGCCATAACATGGAATAAATTGATTTCTTTTTATGATCACAATTTTATGAGACTTCTATATTTGAAACTTAGAGGCAAAGATACATTTTGCCATTTATTGTCGCATGAGATTGAAGCATCAGGCAAAGCCTTCTTTTCCCACTAATTGGCTGGCGAGTCCATGGGGACATGTGACACGCACGTGGTGCATGTGATGTTGTTCTCTCTCACATTCTCAATCCCTAATTATCCATATATATATATATGGGGGCAAAGTGAAATTTGTACCAAACGACACTAAAATAAGAATTAATAGGGTCAACAACACATGCCCCTTTTTTTATTTCCTCTTTTTTTTATTTTTTTTTATTTTTTTATACACCCTTTTTTTAGTTCATAGGAATTTGTATGCAAAAAGTGAAAGGTTGGCGGCATTTCTTCCAGCCAATGCCTTATATAGGTTTATCTTGCTAGTTCTAGTTGTAAAGAGAAGAATTCCACTCATGTTTTTTGAGGAATTCTGTGAAGATTCTCATTAATATGAGTGAATTGGGGGATCTTTATAAAGTTGGTTTCATAAGATACATAAGATTAAAAATCATATCCTGTCGATATGGTATTTTTCATAACCTAACACTAAATTCTCATTTTTTTTTTTCCCTTTTATATCCAAAACAAAGGAGTATATAATTGTGCTTTAACACCCCTATGTTTTGCTGAAATTACAGAGTAACTCTTTAACCCGATTTTTTTTACGTCAACACCTTCTGACTCTAAGTTAACTTTCAATTTAAATGACTAAAACAAATCTTGACCACATATCTAATCGTGCTTAAATATATGGTTATTATTTCCCCTCAATTGCCCACCTTAATAGTTGAAGCTCCATCTTGCACCCCAACATCGTACCCCCTCATCCCTAACACGACTCACCGTCGTGGGATAGCCCTCATCCCATCAGCGTCTCACTGTGCGCAACCCCTTTCTAAGCATTGGCTAGAGTGAACCCCGTCGCCTTTTTATATGTATCTGTCACCAATTAACTTATCGCGAACAACCATCTACGCGATCTCATCTCCTTCCTTTTGCTAACATTCCCAACTCCCTTCCTCTCTTTACATAGCCTCGTTGTGGTCGAGTGAAACCCATGTGAACCCCTCAACGACTATTTTCTAAATATGTTGAAATTGTTTATTTTTAATAATTTTTAATTGTTTTTAACATATTCAAAAAATAATTTATATTTAAACTTAATTCTTGAGCAAATTAATGAAAACGGTATAAAAGACATTTTATGTCTTAAAAAACAACTTCTGGATATCAGGGTATCGAAAAGTCTTCTTATAAAAAAAAATGAAGATACCATTTTAATATTATAAAAAAGATCAACAAATTACTTTTTAAATATTTCAATATGACAAAGAGCAGCAAAATGATTTTATCCATTTATAAAAAGAAGGATAATTTTGATATCTAAACAATATTTCAGTCAAATAAATTTTCTTGCCATGATTAACTAATAGGGGAAGTGTCTCTAAAAAAATCAGGTGTGTTACATAACGTATAATGTTATTTTCAAGGCAAGCCACACACACACACAAAATAATATGTTGAAATGCATTTCATCATATGGAAAATTAAATAGTGTTGGTGATTGAAAGTGGGTTGGGAATATTTTGGTAACATGATTTATATAGCTCAACTAATGAAATCAATATACAAAGGAAGATTGCATCTTAATGTGATTGGCGCGTCAAACGTGATTGAGTAATTATGTATCTACGTTGCATGTGATATTAACTCCTTGTTAATGGGTGAGAAAGCACGCCAGTAGATAGCTAGATCAAATCAACAAATGCCAACTTATAATATGGGTGAGATGGGCGTAGTGTTGTCCCTAGATTCTTCCTATTATTTACCGCTCGTTTGGTTCATAAATTTAAAAAGAAATTTAAAGTTTTTATCGTAAAAAATACTGTAACAAATAGATTAATTAACACGTGTCTTAAAAAAACAACTTTATAGTATTGAAAGGTCTTTTTTTTTTAAAAAAAAAGGTGAAAAATACCATTTTAATATTATAAAAAAGATTGACAAATTACTTTCTAAATATTTCGATATAACAAAGAGTAGCAAAATGATTTTATCCCTCTATAAAAAGAAGGATAATTTGATATCTAAACAATATTTCAGTCAAATACATTTTCAAGGGTCATGATTAACTAATAGAGGAATGTGACGTTTGTTTCAAGAGTTATGCCAGATTTAGGATCATGGTTCTGGTTCTGTTACAGTGTTTTTCTCTCACAAAAAATTTAAATTTTAAAAATCAGAATCATGAACAAAAGTTTTGAACCCATGAACCAAACGTTGTCACCGAAGTGTCTTTAAAAAAATCAGGTGTGTTAATTAACGTATAATGTTGTTGTCAAGGCCAGAATGTCTGCGTAATCTTAGGCAAACAAGCCACACACACACACACACACACAAAGTAATATGTTGAAATGCATTTCATCATATGGAAAATTAAATCGTATTGGTGATTGAAAGTGGGAACATGATTTATATAGTTCAACTAATGAAATCAATATACAAACGAAGATTGCATCTTAATGTGATTGGCGTGTCATACGTGATTGAGTAAGTCTGTATTGCATGTGATATTAACTCCAGTAGATAGCTAGATCAAGAAATGCCAACTTATAATATGGGTGAGATGGGCGTAGTGTTGGCCCTAGATTCTTCCTATTATTTACCGGCAACTATTGTGAAGAATTTTGGATTGTATATGATTGAAAGCCATAAATATTGGGCGCGTTTAGAACTCATTTTGAAATGATTTTTTTTTTGTATGAAAATGAAAATAAAAACATTTTCAATTTCAAACAGTAATTATTTTTAAAAATGCGTTTAGTAGTTTTATCAATAAATTATTTTCAGTGTAAAAAAACCCATTAATGTCTCTCTTTCTCTCTCTGTTCGAGAGAGGAGAAAACGAAAATGAAAAATGAAAAACGACTAAAAGTCGTTTTTCATTTCTCTCTCATTTTACACTAAACTAAAAAATAATTTTTATTTCTGTTTTTTATCTTTATTACGTCAAACGTAATTTTAAAAATGTTTTTATTTTTTTCTTTCTCAAAAAACGTAAAAAATAAAAACATGATTAATTCTAAGCACGCCATTGAGTTCACCGCAATCAATGTGTGGGCCTTGTGTGCCTAATTTTTCCCTGGGCCCATGTTCTTGGAAAAGGTATGGGCTTATCTTGATTGGTTGGATCTATGCAACATCGTCCGTGACTCTTTGAACCTCTGGGTTGGGCCATACCCAAATATGTACGACCGGTGATAATGATACTAAAAAAAAACGAGAGAAAATTAGTGAACCCTATGCATTATTCTAAGATTTTTACTTTTTTTTTTTATTAAACCCTTTGACTAATATAATTTTATAACTAAAAGGTATTAATTAAGAGTAAACAGTAAAAATCTGACCATACATTCTACTGTACTTGTCTACTTTTCTCAACTAGCAAACTTTATTATCTTGTTACCCCTGACAAATACTTGCACCGATGAAGTAAATAACCATAATGAAAATAAAAACACCATGATGTCAGTGTTGGCTCTTCAAGCAATTGCTTTGGGCCCCCAAATAATTAAGGCCCCAAATAGTTAAGAATCCTAATTAATTATACGGAAATGGTAGAAAATAGGCTAATATGAAAAACTTAAGAAAATATATAGGCTAATTTTTAGTTAAGAAATTAATAGGTCATAACTTGTTAAGTTATGGTTCATAACCAGATAAGTTATGGACAAACTTGTTAAGTTATGGTTCATAGCCAGACAAGTTATGGACAAAAACCGTGAATTATGGACACTAACTTATCAAGTTATGGTTCATAACCAGACAAGTTATGGACAAAAACAGTAATTTAGCCTATTTATTAACTTATGTAAACTATTGACCTATTAATTTTAATTCATCTCAAGTCTTGGTATATTTCCCTCTTTCTCCCTTAATTCCCTCTTTCTCCCTTAATTATACCTAGTAATTAGATCATTTTACAATAAAACTAAAAAACGGTAACAAGTTAATGTTTTGGTGATAACTTTCTCTTTGAAATATGAGATTCTAGGCTATGTTGTATTCAAATAACCATTTATAACAGAATATCAATAGTTAGAATTTTCATATATATATATATATATAGAGAGAGAGAGAGAGAGAGAGAATATAAGTGGATTTTTATATATAGAATACTGCATATATTATACATCAACTAGCTATATTTGCTTTAAATACTTTACTACCATAACAGAATGACTATATTCATATATAACAGAATGCTTCAAATAGATATCTTTGTTTCATACTTTTTTATCTTGCCAATTTTTTTTACTAATATTGTTTAAGATTCACAATAGCTATTTTGTTGAAAAAAGTTTATTAAATAAATTTGAATATAAAGATTCAATCAATAATTTTGCATCTTAAAAGACAAGAAAAATAAATTTAAAAAAGGTTTAATTGAATTTTTAATATCTTTTAAAATATTTTTCTTTAATATGAAACAAAATTGCGCTTTGAAAATTTTCGCCTAAAGTCTCAAATTCACTTGAGCCGACTTTGCATGATAATTATTTAACGTGGAGAAAAACCCACGAAAAAAAAGAGAGAAAGAGAGAAATAGGTCAAGATTTGAGATGAATTAAAATTAATAGGCCACTAGTTTACATAAGTTAATAAATAGGCCAAATTACTGTTTTCGTCCATAATTTGTCTGGTTATGAACCATAACTTGACAAGTTATTTACGGTTTTTGTCCATAACTTGTCAGACTATGAATCATAACTTGACAAGTTTGTCCATAACTTATCTGGTTATTAACCATAACTTGACAAGTTATGGCCTATTAATTTCTATAACTAAAAATTGACCTATATACTTTCTTAAGCTTTTTATATTGGCCTATTTTTTACTATTTCCCAAAAAAAAAAAAACACGGCCGCTAAACACACCAATAAAAAAAAAAAGAAATAGATTCACTTTTATTAAACTTCGAATTATGTACGGCATGAAATCACAAATTTGCTATGAAACTTCCCCAATGTTGAACCTAAAATCAACTTTGGACAAACAAACACGACCTCGTATGTTGTCTTCACCAACGACTTGTCTTCAATCCCACGAACCTACTCCAAATCATAATGCTTATAAAGTGCAAATGTTGAGTGCAAAACTGTTAAACCTATAACGTTTAGAATAATTTTTCTCACAATTGAAAGCTTTAAACGTGAATCACAACATGCGATCAAAACATAATTTAGAAGTGGTTATAATTAAATGATTTTTTTAAGAATGACAAAAAATTTAATTTGTAGTTAAATATACTAGTAACTGGAAAAAAAATTAACGTTTATTTTCTGTAGTCGTCCATGATTCAGAATCATGATTCATAATTCTCTATAGTGTTTTCTCTCACAAAAAAACACACGTAAAATGAGAATGGTTCTGAATCATGATTATGAATCTATGAACCAAACGTCCACTAAACGGTTATTTACTTTGCAATTCTAATAATAGTTGGTACACCTTTTTTCATGCAAAATTTTTAAAAATGACATCAATAAAGTGACACTTTTATTTCTAGTGCTGTTGTTAATTTATCTTACGCCACTAATAACTTCATAACCTATAGGTTATCTTTTGTAATTAATCCGCAAATTATCTTTCGTAATCCGCAGGTTATCACTTTGTATCTGCAGACTATATTCTGTAGTAGCATCAAAATTTTGTGTAGTGTCATAAACAATATAGTTGAAAAAAAATTGGTTAAATTTGAAATTTTCGTTTTTAAAAATTAATTTATCTTTAGTTATATTGTCAGTAAGTAATAATGTTATATACTTTGTAGTTTTAATATCGATAAGTAATTCTTTTGTTTACTAAAAAACAAAATTTTCCAAAATTGTTTTTTAATTTTTTTTTTTTTTTTTTTTTTTTTTTTTTTTTTTTTTGGAAATGTCCAAGAAATCATTGTTGTTAGCAACATGTGTTATAGACATGGGATTAACAAGTGCAGTTTCCTGGCACCAATTAAGGATGCCATGCCGCTACTGAAGTTCACTCGTAATTCTGATGTTGATTGATAAGAAGGCCATCGTCTCTATATCGAATGGGCGGTTTGACTTCTCCATAGTTAGGTTCCACATCTCTGTCTTCCTTGCGACATGAATGCCATCGTCGAGCCTTGCCCCCAAACTCGCAATTGTGACGCAAATAGTACTGCAAGAGAAATAACAACAAAATAATTTGTTGTTTTTCACTTTCTTGCTTGTTGGGTTACACAATTATCTTGTATGATATGGGATACAGGAGTGAGATAAACAAGTAAAATGTGAGGATCATATGGATGTTTGTTTCTTGTACTCGTCCATGATTCTGAATCACGATTTATGGGTCCTCTACAGTTTTTTTCTCTCATAAAAAATACACGTAAAACGAGAATAATTTTGAATCATGATTCTGAATCTATGAACTAAACGTTCATTTAATGTGCAAAAAATAGTATTATATGTGAGTGTAATTCCACAAACGGCAGCTCGTTTAGAAAAGGGGTACCAGAAACGACAAGTCACTTAAAGAGATTCAATGCAGCTGGTTTCTTCTGAAGGGGAGATCCTCGCTCTACACGTAGAGAGCCAGTTACCGTTAGATCTAGCTTATGCTGTATTGGGTTAGATATAATTTGAGGCTTGTATTGTCAGTGGGATTCATTCCATTGGGCTCACAGATTTGTAAATGAGAGACTCCATCGGTGAGAGAAAGAGAGAGAATTTGTAAGGGTGTTTGGGTTCCAAGAAAATCAGGGGAGGATTGTTCTCGAGGGAAACACAAGTGTCTCTTTTCTGGGTTTGATTCTTGTAATCGGGTGAGAGTTCTTGTTTTGGGATTGGAGAGCTGTGAGGGTTGTAATCTCTTCTCTAATATTGGAATAGAGCTCGTTGTGGGGGAGCTCAACGGGGACGTAGGACAAGTTATTTGTCCGAACCTCGGTCAAACAATTGATTGTGTTCTTGTTGATTTCTTTCATGAGATTAGTTTTGTTTTGAGTCTGGTGTCGGCGATTGTCTAACATTATACTTTTTAATTCACATGTGAAGAAGTCTTCATTTTGACAAATACATTATGCCCAGAAAAAATAACACACAAAACGGAAATTTCTTGCCACTTCATTTGGCTTGAACTGGCGAGCTTTAAAAAAATAAAAAATCAACTGAAGCGACCAATCAATCCGAAATCAAAATCCGGGCAACCTAAATGTGCCATTCATTTTGTCACGGGCCGTTTTTTGACTTCTCACGCTTGGGTCAACATAAGAGGTCGGTCGTTGACGCATGTGGGACCCACTGGAATATTGCTTTTGATCGAGCCCACCTCGATTTAGGACCCCACATCTGTGACGTGGCAGGCATAAAACAGTTATGAACGTGGATTTTCTTGATCACGTGTGGGTGTCCACATAGGTGAGCAGTGGGAACGCACTCTAATTTTTATTTTCCGGCGTTTGCGTTTCCCATGTGAGGATATTAATTTGTTTGCGGAGGAAACAAATTTATTATTTATTATTAGGAAATTTATATGATGTTTCTTCTTTTTCAAGAATATTGGTATTTTTTTAATCAATCGTTAAATTTATATTATTTTTTTAATTTAATTTAATTTTTAACTAAATTTAATATAAATACGACGATTGATAAATATAAAATACCAATATTTTTAAAAAATAGTGATTTGAGTCGACAAAAAATGGGTTCATGAATTTTTCCTGAGACTTTTGACAGGAGATCAAACCTTTTTCGCAAGTTCCAATTCTCCGAGTAGAAAAAATTTAAGCAAATAATGTAACATGCCTACTATGAGAATTGTATATCTAATTATTTACATATTTTTTGATGGATAATTAAGATAATTGTTTAATTGAAACCACGTGAAAATACAACTACTGTTTTCTAATGAGAGAGAATTTCAGAGGGTGGGGAAGAAAGAGAATAGTCTGACCGACTATTGAAAGCACGTCTCCAGTTAGCCGATTCCCAAAATACACCTATGCACTTTACTTCGGCTGATCTACACAATGGTGGAGTCTGTGTTGGTATTTTCTTTTTTTTTAGTTGTTCGTAGAATAAAGGCAGTCATTCTACCAGTGTTGGTGTTTGTTTTTCCCCACATATCGCTAGATCTGTGTGGCCTTTGGTTGTTTTGTTGTTTTTAGTTATGTTCCCCACCAAGCTATAGAAAAATGCTTCAAATTGTGCCTATTATTAAACTTTAGATCCCTATACTAAGACGCCAATAGATTTATTGGTTTTAGTTTGTTGTATTAAGTTTTTTATATGGAGTTCTCTATAAATTTTATAGTTTGTTGATTAATGAAATATTTGTTGCATTAAAAAAAAAAAAAAGAAACCATGTGAAAATAAGTTAGCGTATGCTAAGGACAATTTTGAAAAGGTAAACAAAAAGAAAAGGAAAAAAAATGTGGACCCTGAGAAATCGGGAAATAATTTTGACTGATTTTTTGAATTAGTTGATGGGATTTAGAATCGTTTCTATAGTTTGGAATCTCATTCGTGTCTCTTTTTTGCTGCATATAAATACAATAATTGGCTTGAGCATTCAGGACCTGAAGTGTGATCTTTTTCCATCATTTTCATAAACTAATATTTTGGAGGATTTTATAAAAAAATATTTTAGTATGGGCATTATTTTAAAAGAAATCATTTCAATAGTGGTAAATTTGAGAGAAAAAATATTTGACGTAGATTTCATAATATATAAGATTTTAAAAAGATAAATTATTAAAATTATTTCAGTAAACTTTTTTATCCTTTTCCTTTTAACATATATTAAAATGAAAGATACTCATGTGACTTAATTGCTTTCTATTTTCTATATATTTTTATAAAGTATCACCTATCATAAGTGATAGGATAAATTTCAATAATAACATTCATGAATAAATTATTATTAATTTTAGCATTATTTTTGTATACTATCACAGTTAACATCGTCATGTCAACAGTGTGAGAGTAAAATGACTTCTATATAATTTATGTCAAAATTATCATTTAAAAGCACCTCAAAGAGACTCATAACTCTCTCCCGCCCAGTCTCTCTCTCTAAACCCAATTTTTGATTCTCTCTTTCTCTCTTTCTCTCAAGTTTGGCCTCTCTCTTTACTCGGTCTCTCTTTTCCCTACGCCATTATTCCCTCGTCGTACTCCGGTTATGCACTAGATCGAGGTTGGTACCCAATTTTTTTTCTTTTACTTTTATTTTTATCTTTTTAAATTTATTTTTCGGGAGACTTAGTATATAGAACTCGAAAAAAATGACTGGGTTGAACGTAATGTGATAGGAATTGAAAATATCCTTCGTCAATTTGAGATTTTAGATGGTTTATAACTGATTGTAATGACTAACACGTCAAATACATAGTTGACATTGTGAGTCATAGTATTATGACTCAGAGTGTTATATCTCCGGTCATAATACTATGATCAGTCAGTCATAACAATATGAGTCATTGTCTATGAATCAAATTATAATAGTATGAGTCAAAAAAGCCGGTCATAGTATTATGACCGGCCATAAGGCAGTCATAGTGATATGACCGCCCGATCATAATATTATGATTGAAATGACTTGTAGTGTTATGACTGACACACTATGATTGCCTTATGACCGGCCATTACACAGTGTTATGACTGGCCATTTCTAATGACGACTAGGAGTAATTGCATGTTGATTAATAGTTATTGTTTTTGAAATTATTTAGGAATGACTACTGGATTGAACGTCTTCATCTAGTACAATGGACATTGGGACTGCACTTCGAGATACATCGGTTGTGAAATGAATGGGATATTGGTCACCACCAACACAACTTATATTGATCTTATAGATTTGGTGAGAGATGTGCTTGGGATTCGGCCACAAGGAAAAAGTTTATCCTTAAGATATGTTGTTGAAGATGATGAAGCTCTTGTGAAAATATAGTCTGACTATGATGTCACATTCTACCTACAATTGAAGAAGAGGGATGTTCACTCGCTCAACAAATTTCCAATATGTCTCGATAATATTATGACTAACTACAATGTTAGTAATTGTATAAAACGAGTACCACCATTATGATTGCCTTATGGAACGGCGGTCATCATTCTATGACCTCCCATTATGCAGGCTCACTCATAGTGTTATGACTGATGGTCAGTTATAAGACAGTCACATAGCGCCGTCACAATACTATGACCGACGGTCATAATGCTATGACTGCAGGCTCATCAGTCAGGCAGTCACACTATGAGCATGCCTGTCTGATGGCTGGTCATAGAATTATGACAATCAGTTATAGTACTATGACCGCACACTGTGCCTGTCTTATGACCAGTCATAATACAATCACTGACCGGTCATAATGATATGATCGGCCATCCGACATAGTTACAAACCAAATAAGGGGCACAAAGTTTTCACTTTTGTCTCGGAATCTGCCATTTACCTCGTCTGTTTCATGGTTGATTTCTCCGGTGAAGAATGTTAGGAGGGCGAGGTTTCCTCAGTTCGCGCTTCTGGGTTAGGCGTTGATTTCTCCGGCGACGGTTCGTGGGTTCGCGTCGCCTGATTTTAGGTTCGTGGGTTCTCGTTGTGTGGGTGCTCACTGTCATGGGTTCGCGCTATCGTGGGTTCGTCGGTGGTCATGGTGGTAGACGATGGTAGTCGTTGGAGTTTTTTAGTCTCTGTGTACACCCGCGTTCTTTCTCATCCTCTCTCTACTTTGAATATTTGAATTTTATAAGGCTTCAAAATATATTCAAGGCTTCAAAAATAAAATGGGCCACAATTGCCATTTTAACTCAAGTAAAAAGAAACTAGTCCCACTTTTACTGATATAACAATACTAATTATAAAAGTACACAAAAGTAATACTAATAATAATAATAATTTATTTAGGAGTTCTATTATTGAAATTTACCCGATATACATACATATATAACTTTATTTGCTTTATGTATAAAGTACTTATTATTCTTGTATTTTTTTTGGGAACGACAAATGCATTTATTATTTCCTGTACATTATACATCACGAATACAATTGTGTGAAGCTTACTTCGGATAATTAGGAACTTATTATTATTATTATTATTTTTTGCAAGCCCTTTTGTGCTAAACTCAAGGTAAATATATTTTTTATTAATTATTTTATTTACTGCAAACAAGTAAATTTTTTTTTATTATACTATCATTGTCATCACACGCTTACTTCATATAATTTGGGACGAAATGCTGTAGCAGCAGGGGGGAAAAAAAAAAAAGAACTTATGACCTAAATTTGAAATTTAGACCGCAATATTTATAGGGCAGCAGAATCGCCATTACACCTAACCGCTATCAGTTAATCAAATGGCATTGATTTTAAGTGATAAGTATTACATTTTGATATTCAATCAATTTCGATTCAAGTGGATATCTACATATCGAAATTTAGGAGTCTGTGACCTTGGTAAGAAAAAGAGGGAAACTAGCAATAATAATTAAAAATAATGACAATATTTTACTTGAGGTATTGACTTAATTATAAGATGGAGTTAGATGTAGATTTAATACTATGTTATTGTAATATTAAAGGAAAAACAAAAATGTTACTCAAAAAATGTCATCTCTACATTTATACCATCCAATAACATAACATTTACACTATTTAGTTCACTAAAAAAATATCGTGATGGGATATTAAAAATGTCCTACTAAATTATTTTTTCTTTTCAATAAAGATGAACAGACACAACGAATAG
Organism: Morus notabilis; assembly: GCF_000414095.1. NCBI lineage: Eukaryota > Viridiplantae > Streptophyta > Magnoliopsida > Rosales > Moraceae > Morus > Morus notabilis. The sequence continues at coordinate 496,431 of NW_010359282.1, read as the reverse complement.
AACATCATATATATGTAATCTTTTAATTTAATTAAAAAAACACAAATATAAACTGTTTAATTTTGATTAGGGGGTAATATGGGCCACGGCACGATAACACGACTCGAAAACGACACGAATTTCACAGGTTAGGGTTGAGAAATTCTTTTTTGTTTTTTTTTTTTTTTTTTTTTTTTTGTATCATCATTTTGTTCATGTTGTGGAGTATTGGATTTGTTTTCTGATTTTTTTTTTGTATATTCAGCCACCGGTAACAGTTGTTTTTGACGGATTTGGGTGGTTGCTTGTCGGTGACTCGACGGTTGCTGATTGGTAAGTAGTTTCTCAGCAATCGGTATCTTGACCAAATACTAATGACTCAATTAGCGCCGGTGGTTGGTAGCTATCGGCGACTATTGTTGCTAATCTGACGGTTGTTCGCTGGATACCATCTAGTATCTTGATTGGATACCAATATTGTGATCGGTTACCGACATGTATCTTAGTCGAATACTGATATCGTGACTAGAAACCTACCAGTATCTAAAGGTTTATTTGGTACTCTAAATAGAGTGTGATGACATGACAGTGGTATTCTCCGCAATAGTTTATGTATCCTGACATATGTCAATCCAAGCTTAAAACTTGTGGTAATCCTATAAAGTTTTCTTCTTTTTTTTTTTTTTTCCTTTTCAATTGGGTATAATGTAGATGTTTCTTCCCCCAAAAACTCAATTATTTTTGAGAAAAATTTTAAGTTTAACCATGAATTTTTTCAACTCTATTATTTATGTCACTATACAAAATTTTGATGCTACTATAAAAAATAACTTACATGATTTGAAAGATAACTTGTGGTAACAAAAACTAACCTACAGGTTACGAAACATAAATAAAAAGATAATCTACATATTATTAATGGCATAAAATAAATTTAACATTTTTGAAAATTCTCTTTTTTTCTTACATCATTTTTCTCCTGAAAAATATAGCTTTGGCTTTCGCCCTTTGTTCCATTTCTTGCCCCAAAAAAAGGTGCAGGTCACTAAAGTGACAAATTAGGAAAAGAGAAAAAGCTCTTCTCAGATTTTTGAAACGTAAGATCTCTTGCCATTAAAGGAAAAAAAAAAAAAAAAAAAACTTCAAAACCATAAAAGGAAATGCACAGATTTAGAGAGAAACAAATTAAAGAGCGACCATTTTTCTTTCCAAGAACATAAGGAACCACGCCATTGTTATCAACAAGAGGCGCTTTTTATTTTTATTTTTTATTTATAATGTTTGTCGACTATTCATACAAGAAATGTCATCATCGGCGTATGCCTTCAAATTTGTTGATATGGCCGTCTCTGGCAACTAGTGCTGGAACTTTAGACGGGCCATCCGCGACCGCCCGAAAAGCCCGAGTTTTTGTCCGAGCCCGAGCCCGAGCCGCCCGCCCGAGCCCGAATTTCACCTTGAACGGGCCGCGGGCTTGTATTAGGCGGCCCGATCCCGCCCGAATTGCCCGAATTATTTAAACTTTTTTTTAATAATAAGTTATTTTGTGTTAAAATTTATATATATATATATATTACAATTTGAAATTTGAAATGAACACACGAACTATATAAAAAAATTCTTTCTTTATTAATTTTTAAATTTATAATTCATGATTAACTCATTAAAAACTTTACCAAGAAAAACCCAATTGGGATAAAAACTTAGCAAGGAAAAAAGAGTGCAATCATATTGTGACGAATTATAAATTTTACAAACTTACAAAGTTATACAATTACAAATACAATGTCAAAGGTAAATACATATTTACAAATTACAAATTTACAATTTAATTTAAAGCTAAAGGATCGTCTTCAAAATTAAATGTTAATCGATTAAATTCATCGATCCATTATTGGCTTGCCGGTGAAATTGTATCTTGTAAATGTTGATCGGCCCGATCCCAATCCTTAATGCAAACCAAGGCTTCAATCAACATTGAGTGACTGGTCTTTTAAAATAGAGATCATCAAATAGCGATGAAGTTATTAAACCAAACCAATCATTGAGTGACTTTTGATAAATTATCAATTTACTTTGGTATGCAAGTAGAAAGTTACTTTGATATAGAGTCACAAAGAGAGTGAAGAAAGTTGAAGAAAAAATAGGATGAGGAGAGATTGTGAACAGAAAAATAGATAAAGATAGAAAGAAGAGTGATATAGAATAGAAAAATACGAGTATCTATTAGAACAAAACCGGCATTATATAGAAACATCACTTTTTAAAAATAAAAAATAATAAAAACGTGATGGCAATGTGTTTCTTTCCTTGTGTATATTGTTTTTTGAGGAATCCTTTTATCATGTGATTGATTATAAAAAAGGGTCAAGAATGTGAAAACTGAAATATTAAACTGCTAAAATAGGAATTTGCTCTTTCTATTAAGGAATTATGTGTTTACCTTAATTAAAAAGTTAAACATTTAAATAACAAATATGGGCATTGGGTCTAGTGGTATGATTCTTGCTTTGGGTGTGAGAGGTCCCGAGTTCGATTCTCAGAATGCCCCAATTTGTAGCAACTAATATTTTCGGGCGGTTTTGGGCAAATCGGGCAACTCGGGCTTCGGGCAAAATTTGGGTTTTCGGGCTTATTTTCGGGTCGGGCAATTCAGGCATGGTCGGAAAATTCAAAAAAATTCCGGCGGATGGCGGTATAGGGCGGTTAGACGGCGGCGGGTAAGAGAGTTAGTGTCAAATTCGGGCTGCCCGAGCTTGAACCCGAAAATCTAGCTTGGGCGGGCGGGAGATGGGCTTGCCTGCCCGAGCCCGAAAAAATTCGGGCTTCGGGCAGCCCGCCGAACCGAACTTCCAGCACTACTGGCAACTAAGGCGGTTGGCGCTGAAAATTAGAAAAAGATTGGGGTTTTTAGCATAATTACCCTCTGAAATGGTTGCGGTTTAACAAATTACTCCTTAACTTATAAAATTATTGTAATGTACCTTATTTTACTACTTTGCTCTATTTTAGTTTTAAGGGATTAAAATTTGAGTAATTGAAAGAACTGTGTTACATTTGAATTGATGTTATAATGTTTCGTCTTAACGTGTTTTTCAACACTAATTTAACAAAATCATCGTCAAAATGGGATGTATTACAATAATTTTATAATTTGAGGGAACAACTTGTTAAAATTAAAAGTTTAAGAGACAAATTGCTAAAGCCATATAAGTTGAGGGAGAAAATGTGTAAAATATCCAAAGATTTACGCATTGTTCAGTTCACTGATTCGAGTTTTCAATTTAAGCTGAGATGTGATTTTACGTGAGAGTTTTTAATTGTCTCAGAAAAAGTTAGATGTGACTTTTTGCGAGAGCTTTTAACTGTAGCAAGATTGAAATTAAAAACTTGAATCGGAAAAATGAACAAGACTTAGAGTTTGTCTATTTTTAACATCAAAGCTTCGAACATGGTTTGGCTTCAAATAGACTCAAGGAGGCGAGAGAATTGGCGAATGCCGATATTCTCTAAATGGGCACGATACTCCGGAATAATGTTGTTGATGCAAGTGTCGATAAGAGCTCATTCATCATTCTTGTCGTAGCAATCAAGAGCAAGGTCGCGAAATCTCTGAACAAAATCCAATAGATCCTCTCCACGCTTTTGATGAGTGTTGCTAAGGTGGATGATGGTGGCTTTTCTCTTCATTTTGGAAATATTTCCTGCAAAAATGAGTGATCATTTCTTCCTAAGTCTTGACGGAGCCGGGAGCTAAAGTGGTGTACCATGTATACGCTATGTCCGTGAGAGACTTGGAGAATTCTCAGAGGCAAAGGTCGCGATCTCCGGCATACTTACCAAGTGCGTCAAAGAAGGGGCTTATGTGCTCCTCCGGGTTGCCTTTACAGCCATTGAATGGAGTCTCATACCCCGGAGGGTATGGCTTTTTGTATAGCTCTAGAGGATAAAGAGGCTGAGGCAAGTACTTGGTGTCCTCCAGAGTGATTCCGTGAGTGTGTTGCTCTAAAATAGTGAGGACATCATCACGGGTGAGAGGTCTGTCAGAGGCTTGCTTCGAAGGTTTAGGTGCTTCGACAGCAGAAGCCCTCTGCGGAGTCACATCATTAGCAAGCTCCATTGCAAGTTCGGGCTCAAAATGCTCTTAAAGTAAGTTTACTCCAGAGAGGAGCTCATTGTGAGAGTCTCCGAGGACTAGGAGCATGGCCATAATATCCGGGATTGTGGGTTGTTCCTCCTCCTCTTGGTGAGTAGCATTGGTGTCATGTCGAGAGGCAGATTCCTCCATCTCTTACGAGGTTCCTTCAAGGCGGATTCTCTTCGAGCGAGGAGGCATGATTGGTGGCTTAAGATCCCCAGTTTACTTATTTGAGTTTTCAATTCAAGTTGAGATGTGACTTTATGTGAGTTTTTAACTATAAAAAAAAGTTAAATGTGACTTTTTATGAGCTTTAAACTGTAGCAAAAAAGAAATTAAAAACTCGAATCGGTAAAATGAACAAGGCTTAGAGTTTTTCCATTTTTAACTTCAAAGCTTCGAACAAGGTCTGGTCAAACATTAATAAGCTAAGTTGATGATAATCCTGTGTGCCTCTCTTTCTTCAGATAGTAAAAATATGGGGGACCTAATTTCAATCTAACAAATCTGAGCCGTAGGATGATACATCATCGATAACCGAAAAGAAGCAAGCAATATTGTAGTATTTTCCTTTAATTTATTGGGAGTAGTGCTGGAACTTTGGACGGGCCGCCCGCGACCGCCCGAAAAGCCCGAGGATTTGCCCGAGCCCGAACCCGACCCGCCCGAGCCCGAATTTCACCTTGAACGGGCCGCGGGCTTGTATTCGGCGGCCCGAGCCCGCCCGAATTGCCTGAATTTTTTAAACTTTTTTTTAATATTAAGTTATTTATATATATATATATTAGTATTACAATTTATATATATATATATATATATTACAATTTGAAATGAACACACGAACTATATAAAAAAATTATTTCTTTATTAATTTTTAAATTTGTAATTCATGATTGCCTCATTAAAAACCTTACCAAGAAAAA
>NW_010359282.1:464100-489741 GCF_000414095.1 Morus notabilis | reverse complement strand
ATCGTATTTCCAAGTGGTTAGACCACCGGTTGCGCGATCAAAAGATAATTGTGTTTGGCGGAGTGCGGGTCCGCTAGATTGGCTAAGCTTTTGAAGACACTTTTCGGAGTGTCGTCTCAAGTGTGTGGTGCCGTGAATAGTGTCGTCTTGTAATTTAGATAAACAATATTTACACTGAGCTATATGTTTAGTGTTACCTTCATTATCCACCTCGTCAATTATGTCGAAGTGATCCCAAACTGTCTAGGTACGCTTGCATTTTCTCCTGGAGGTTGCAACACTTGCCGACGCAGACGCAGACGCAGTCGCACTCGCCGCTGCTTCTCCACGCCCACTATTGCGACCACGACCTCCAGTACGTCCACCATGGCTTGGATTAGTAGATTGCATTTGCTGCGTAACAAACTCATTAGTGAAAAATTACCCTTCTTCTACATTGTGTTGGGCATCAACGGGAATACCACTATAACCAAAAGGATCCATTATAAAAAAATAAGATGAATTTGATAGAGAGAGAGCTTTAGAAAAATTGTGAGAGAGATTGAGAGAGATTAAGAGAAATTGAGAGAGATTGAGATAGATTGAGAGAAATTGAGAGGGATTGAGAAAGTTTGAGTGAGAAAAATGTGTGAGGGATGGGGGTTATTTATAGGGAAATTTTGGGGTTAAAAAATGATTTTTTTTAAAAAAAAAAAACGAGATAAAACGGCTAGTTTTTTGAAATTCGAGTTTCGGACAGTCGGGCAAACTCGGGCAGCTCGAGTTTTCGGGCAAAATTCGGGCAAAATTCAAAAAACTAGCTGTTTTCGGGCAATTCGGGCAATTCGGGCAACTCGAGTTTTCGGGCAAAATTCGGGTAAAAATTCAAAAAACTAGCCGTTTTCGGGCATAATTCGGGCAAAATTAAAAAAACTAGCCGTTTTCGGGTATTCGGGCACCTCGGGCGGGTCGGGCAGGCGGGAAAAATTCGGACAAAATTCAAAAAAATTCAAAAATTCGGGCTTCAGGTCGGGCAATTCGGGCACACCCAATTTTCAGGCAATTTTCGGGTCTGGCAGTTCGGGCATGGTCGGAAAAATTCAAAAAAATCTTGGCGGATGGCGGTATACGGTGGTTAGACAGCGGCGGGCAAGGGTGGACATGTCAAATTCGGGCTGCCCGAGCCCGAACCCGAATTTCTTGCTTGGGCGGGCGGGAATTGGGCCTGCCCGCCCGAGCCCGAAAAAGTTCGGGCTTCGGGCGGCCCGCCGACCCAAAGTTCCAGCACTAATTGGGAGATTCTCTGAAACGCATGATGTACCGGTATGTCATGTTTTTTTAACTGTTAGATATGCGTACTTTTTGACTTTTTGTAATTTTATACATATTTGATAGATAGAAAACCTTATCTACCGGTATGTTAACGTATCAGAAAATATCTCTAATATGTGGGGAGTTTCTTCTATAGGACCAGAAAAAAAGAACTATTGATAGTTCTACTTTTTTGAAACGTTTTCGGCTCTCAAATCTTAAAAATTATCTGTTTTATATATTTTTTTAATATCATTTAATTTAATCAGATCTAACTATTAAAAAGTTAATGTCAGACGGTTCCTTTATTTATTCTGTTCCAAATTTCCAATCATTATATGCTAATCGACTTTTGCTGGATTCCATAATGATTATCCTAACACGTACTTGTTTTCAATAAATTACACGTTTAAGTTTGTTTTTTTCCCCCCCTAATCATCAGAGTTAGACGTGCGCAACATTAACATTGAACTATAAAAAAATAAAAAAATAAAAAAAAAATAAAAAACATTGAACTATCAATCATAGGAATTTTTTTTGATAAGTAAAAACATAGGAAGGTTCATCCACTTAAAAGGTATGTGTTAGTGCTCCTTTATTGTAGTAATGCCACTATAAAGTTTGATTCAGACATCTTTATCTCCTTTCCATCATCACTTTTGTGGATGTGAACCATTCCTTAAAAGACTAAAATATTTAGCTCAATCCTCTTTTTCTCTAGATGCATCTTATCTCTTGAAATTAATGGATGCCCACGAGATCTTTGCCTTTTTCCTTGTTATTCTGTTCATTGATGATGCAAAAGACCCAAAAGGCAAAACGAGTGGACATTAGTGTATGTTATGAATCAATTAATTTTTTGAAGAAAAGATTTCATTAAAATTAGAAATTACAATGTGAATGGTTTTTTTTTTTGAGTAAAACATATGTCCGAAGTCCCAAGATGATAGTACTTCAAATGCACCAATATCGAGCACATCCGGAACACCAGTGTATTGTGAATGAGAACAAAAATAAAGAAAAAACCTTTTAAAAAGAATATTCTCTTAAATAAGCGAAACGTGACAAATGTTTATATTGTTAATTTACATTTTATCAGTTAGCGGTGTCTTTCACTTGAGATTAATAATTGTGATGATCAGGATTGTTCATTTGATTCTTTGAATTGGGAAAGAAAAATTTTACGATTGACAGGGATTGGATTGTTGTTGTTATTATTATTATTATTATTATTATTAATATTATTATTTTGGTCAGTAGGTTTTATAATTCTCCGCTAAGTCCATTGCATAAATGTCCAACCGAAATTCACTGTTCCTTTTTCTGCTAATACATGTTATATTGGAAAATGGTATGATATACAAATTTGCTGCCATCCAAAGCAAAATTTTTTGCACCATGGCAGGTCGACTTCTGTACGTTGTTTTCAGCATGAAATATGATCAATATTGGACTCAGTTTGGGCTTTAATTTTATATTTATCACGAAAAATAAAGAAAAAAATAAGTAAAAATTGTTTTAAAAAAAATATTGGCCAATTAAATTGCTTCAAATATTGTCACATCATTTTCAAAATCTCTCATTTCATATTCTTCATGATTACATCTGTTAGCCAAACCAAAATCGAAATTGACTAGAGCCCAAGAAGTAGGTTGGCATTTGCCAACAAAAAAGAGTTTGGATTTCTCAAAGGTTATGTCAAACATCACACCATTTGAATTTGACCACATCAATGGTTCGATTGCATCATTCTTAAGTTACATTCATAACATAAATCATACTTAATGGATGTTTATTTCGTACATTTAAAATCATAATTTAGAATTATTTTTATTTTACGTGTATTTTTTATGAGAAAAAAATACTGTAAAAAATCATGATTCATGATTTAAAATTAAAGACGAATACAAGAAACAAACATCCTCTTAAGAATTTACAAATGATTTGGAATCCTTGAATTTAGGACTTGGAAGATTGATGAGTATTGGTTCATGATGAATGGTGTTTAAGTGACACTGACATATAAATGCACGTCTATATATTTATACACGTCCTTTGAACCTGCCTGCGGTATACAATGACCCCGTTTATTTTACCGATTCGAGTTTTGATATAATAAAAAGTTCTCAGAAATAGTCACATCTAACTTGTTTATTACAGTAAAAAACTCTCATATAAAGTCACATCTAAACTCGAATTAAAAACTCGAATCAGCGAACTAAATGGCCTAGTAATCTACACTTCTTTCAAGTATATTTTAGATTAAAAGGAATTATTGCTAAGTTTTATTATTAGTAATACTTTCAACATTTTTATTAGCTTATATATTTTTTAATTATAATACTAAAGTTACTTTTTTGTATAATCATTATAAATTGAAAGTTGTAAAAATAAATTTTTATTTTAAAAATAATTAAAAAGTACAAAAAAATATAATGATTATATAAAAAGATAAATATATCAACTAATAATAATTAAATGTCAAAATTTTTATATACTGTATTTAGTAAAAAATTTATCACATAATATAGTATATGAGAATTTTAATACATAAATAACATTATATTAAAAAGTGTTTTTTATATTTAAATATTAATTATAATTGACACGTTCATGAAATTTACTTCACTGACTCCAACAGCGGAAGGACAAGTGTTTAGTGTCCAACTCCTATAAAACCAAGAGCAAATACAACGGCTGTTTGTCGGGTGTGGAAAAAACCAATGGACCACTTTTCTTTGTGATGAGAAAAAATCATGTTTATTTAGGGAAAAAAAAAAAGAATAAACCATGTTCGTTTATATAAAAAAAAAAATATATATATATATATATATTAAGAAATTTTTGTTAGTTTTGGTTCCTTTTTGTTAGTTATTAGTTATTAGTTATTACTACAAATAAAGGGATAACATAAAAAAATAAATAAAGACATTTTTAAATAGGTATAGACTATTAAAAAGCCATGTTTTCAACTATATGTTTTATATATTTTTAATCTAATTTGATTTTAATCAAATTTAATATTTAAAGTTCATATTTATTTCGACAACTTAAATCTAATAATTTAATTTAAATTATAGTTTAGAATTCAAATTGATGTTTAATAAATAAGGAAAATTCAAATCATTGACAATAATTCAAACGCTTGATTTTAGAATTTACCCCATTCCTTAAATTCTAACAATCCGAATAATTTTTATAGTGAAAACAATTCAGACTATACTTTTGCTCTCTTCTTAACTTTAAGTTTAATAATGTCATAACTTTTTTGTTTTAGTTCCGATTGAGATGATTTTCTTAATGTGTTCATAATGAAGAGAGGAATAAATCCTCATCTATATTGCATATGTTTTTAATATTTACAATGAGGTTTTATAGGATTTGTTACAAAATTTTAATGACAGTTGTTCACATTTTATCCAAATACAGTTTATTCTGAATTTAAATTACAATTAATTTACATATCCAAAAGGCAGTTCGAACAACAATTTAAATCACCACAATTCAAAACAAATCACACAATCTTAACAGTGAACAAAATAAGGCTAGAAATTAATTGGTGAGTGTCGGGGTCTGGTAGATTCGGAGGGTATGATGTGGCGAGGGTGTGTATGTGTAAGTATTTGACTCGTTGGTGACGGTTCCAACATGGCCAAAACACTTAACGGGCCCTCAAAGTAGATGACGACGGTAGGACATCTGACAATAGTGTGGTTCGCCTAGGCCCAAATTAGGCCAAACAACACGTGTTCTAGGACCATCTTTGTTGCCAAAATCATGAAAATACTCATACAAAAAATGTTAGAAAATCTGAAAAATAATAATGAAGAACTTCGCGAATGAAAAATGGTGGGAGGAGTGATCACGTAGTTGATGGAGGAGTGACTCAAGAGGTGGATAAGGCTTTTGATAGAGAAGGGTTACAAAAGCATTTTTCAGGCTGCTTTGGAGGCTTTGAGTATGTAGCTTCGCTGGTGGTTAAAGCGCTGATGGAAAAACGTGATATGGAAGAGTATGATGAAAGAGCTCCGAGGGAAAATGCAGGTCACTCCGAGAGTGTAGAGACCATTTGGAGCACTCATTTCGACGGTGGACAAGAGTGGCTTCGAGGTTGGAGGTTTGAATACTTCTTGAAAATTGTGAAGAAACTCTGTAATCACTAAGATAGTGGTGGAAAAGGATTTGGAAAGTGTTCTTAAGGAGTTTCTAATGAGGTTAACACTTAGGGGGCGTTTGGTATGCAGTAATCTTAAGGATGGGAATGAGAATCTGTAATATTACCATGTTTGGTACAAGAATTATAATTTTTAGATTCCCAGGAAAGTGATTACCATAGGATTCACTTTCCTTCATTTTAAGGTAATTTGAATACCACCCAACATGGTGTTATTCAAATTCCCAGGAATCTTAAAATCATTAGAATATTATTATTATTATTATTATTATTATTATTATTATTGTCATTGTCGTTATTATTATTATTCTTATTGTTGTTATTGTTATTGTTATTGTTATAATTATAAATATTATTATTATTATTATTATTATTATTATTATTATTATTATTATGGATCTTCCATGCAAACAACCAAACACATTAATGTAATATTCCTAGGAATTTGAAAAGGATTCATGTATAGAACCAAACACAATAATGTATTATTCCTATGAATCATATTACCCTCCATCACTTTCCTGGGAATACGATTCCTACTGATTCTCGCATACCAAACGCCCCCTTAGAGACTATGAAGTTCCTCAAGAACTTGAAGAAGACTCTAAGTCTTTGTAGCAAAAGACTTGAAGAAAGCATTCTAAGGAAGATGATTTCTCAAGAGTTTCAGCACTCTGATGGTGTTTTCTGATGTGCATGTGTGTTCTTGGTTTCTTGTTGCAATGAAGAAGGTAAATGCGGTATTTATAGGAAGAGATGAAAGTGCTTGACAACTACTTTGACGGGGGTCTAAACACTTATTTTTAGTTGGAGAAAGGCTATCAGAGGTCTTTCTTGGTTTGACAAAGAGATGGTCCAGAAACGGAATAAAAGATTATGGAGTGGAAGAAACGGCGGCGGGCTGTTGGAGCATTCCTATTCGGAGGAAAGGTGTGAGATAGCTTTCTGATTTTGACAAAGAGACTCACAAAAAATGAGTTGAAAAGTTTCTAGAAATTTGCTCCGGCAACGTTCTGATGAAGCAAGACACAAGTAATTCCGTTTGGAGCAAAATCTTAGCTACCTTGTCGGAAGAGGCAAAATGACACCTTAGAAGTGGAAATACTTGAAGGCTAAGTTCCTGATTTTGGCCTAACGCGAAGTGATTTCAGACCTGAAATCTCCAAGAGTGTTTGACTCAACCAAGTGCTCCAAAGTCTCTTTTTTTGGGGGGTCTAATTGCGTGTCAGATCTTCGTCGGATATTGTTTGTACAAGAATGACCAAGCAGTCATTGTAGACAACATACTGCTCCGACACCAGGTTACAAAAATGTGCACGAGTGCTCCAAATAGACAACCCGATACAGAGAAAAGGTAGGAAAGTATACCTAACACAAGATGTGCTCCGAGAGGCATGTCTGATCGCGAGAAAAGCCTTCGAATGAGCCAAAACTAATGGATTTCTCAAGCCTTTGAGCTGGAGAAAATTTCTAAAGGATCAGACTTGGGGTTTGGGCCTTTCAAGGAATGAAATAAAGGATTTTGGGCTTCCAAAGATAAGGGGAAGGCTTTCTTAGGTTGAATCCTTCATCACCGATTCATGCTTAATTTGACTAATTCTGAAAACTCCCTAAGCAGGTTTCAAATTAGGTCAAATTAAGGACAAATGAGCATATGTGATCACTTATGGCCCACCAAACTACAACCCACGGGAGTTCTTCAAGCGTGGCCTGAGTCCACAAAATGAGCCCAATTACGTTACGGGACACAAAAGATTGAGCCTCCTCCCATAATGGGCCTGATACGAATGCAAGTATCAACAGTTAGTAAAGATATTCTAAAAGAGAAAGTCTCAATAAATAGTTAGAATTTTTAAAACATGTTTACTAGAGGAATTTAAATATCGATTTAATAGTTATGTTACAACGTTTTTCTTCACAAAAATTTAATTTTGAATCATGAAACAAAACGGACCCTAGATTATGGCCCCGTTTATTTCACCGATTCGAGTTTAGAATTTAAGTTTTATTACAGTAAAAAATTTTCAGAAACAGTCACATTTAACTTTTTTATTATAATAAAAAATTCTTACATAAAGTCACGGGATACAAAAGATTGAGCCTCCACCCATAATGGGCCTGATACGAATTCAAGTATCAACAGTTAGTAGAGATATTCTAAAAGAGAAAGTCTCAATAAATAGTTAGAATTTTTAAAACATGTTTACTAGAGGAATTTAAATATCGATTTAATAGTTCTGTTACAACGTTTTTCTTCACAAAAATTTAATTTTGAATCATGAAACAAAGCGGACCTTAGATTATGGCCCTGTTTATTTCACCGTTTCGAGTTTAGAATTTAAGTTTTATTACAGTAAAAAATTTTCAGAAACAGTCACATTTAACTTTTTTATTATAATAAAAAACTCTCATATAAAATCACATATCAATTTAAATTAAAAACTCAAATCAGTGAATTAAACGGGCCCAATATATCTAGTCTAGATTAGATTAAAGAAAGAGAGAGATTCCATGGGGGCGTGGAAACGCGTGGCAAGGGAGGTCAAAGGCGTCAAAAGAAGCGCGCAGTCTTATCTAAACGTGGCAGCGCGTAGCCTTCATTAGTGTCACTGATGACCTGGTCATTCATTTTCCCTACACGCTCTAGCTAATCTATCACGCTCGTATCACGTGACCCTTTGTGATCCCACCATTCTCCAACACGCTCTTTTGCGTCCCACGTGAGAACTGCAATAACACCCGGATTTCACTCTCACTTAGCAGCGCGTGTGCCCAACTACTTCAGTTTCATTGTTATATCATTTATTTATGATATTGATTTGATTTTTGAAGATGAGGGTAAATGCAGTTAGGGGGAAATAATATATACATATATATATATATATATATATTTTTTTTTTCTGGGGTTTAGGAACTTAGATTTTAGGATAAATTTGGCTATTTTTTTTTTAAATGATAGATAATTTTGGCTACTATGTTATAGCTTGTTTGTTGATTAGGATGGATGGGAATAAGAAAAAAAAATTTCAAGAAGCTGCATAACAACATTCAATTCAAGAGAAATTTTGGCGTCATTTAAATTGTTAACATTATGTTAAATTGTGTTAATTTTATATACATTTTTATTTAAATTTGATGTTAATAAGATCTAATTATTAATATTAATAATTAGATCTTATTTGATGTTAATAAGATCTAATTATTAATATTAATACTCACGATCGGAACTTTTATTAAAGAAAAATTTAACAAATTGAACTCAATCTTTTAAGGTCTCCTTTATTTTATGGATTTAAATTTTTAATTTAAGTTATTATGTGATTTTACGTGAGAATTTAGTTAAAAAAAATTAAATTAGGTAAAATAAAATTTTTCATTCAGGAAACGACAGCATTTTAGGTAGATACCTCCCAGTTCGCACCACACAAATCACCTCATAATCATATCACAGCGTGTGTCATCCTCCAACTCCAAAACGGCGCGTACGGCCACCTCAGCAATGACAAAATAAATAAATAAATAAATAAAAATAAATAAATAAATAAAAGAAAAAGAAAAAGCGCAGAATGTTCGATACTCAGGTTGAACGTGTGATAAATGGTCGGAAGGGTCAGCCGTCGAAGCTCCGTCAATTATGCACGTTAACTCCGCTGTACAACAATGACCCCTCTCTTACAATTTAATTTAAAAATAACAATCCAAACGTCCGTCCGTTACCGTTAATTCCCGTACAAGTCATCACCGTCATAAGTACTCTCCCTATATATTGATTTGTGTTTCCGCCCTCTCTTTTTCGCTGCGAAGAGAAAGCTCACAAATTCTAAAGAGACGGAAAAGAGTCGTCGGATTTGAACTGAAAAATCAACCAACGGAAGGTTAAGAAGAGATTCTTGGGTTGAAGTTGAAGTTGAAGAAGAGACTGTAGAAAGTCAAAAGAAGAAGCCTCTCAGAAAAAGGCTTGATTTTTCTAGTGAGCCAGAAGAGGATTTAAGCCAACAGAGATTTCATTTCAGGTACTTTCTTCGTTTCTTTCTTGTATGTGTGTTTTTTAGTTATGCAGATTTGAGTTGCTATTTGATTGTTTTGGTTGATTTATTTATTATTTTTGATGATCTGGGGTTCAGGAAAATGGAGAAAATGAATTGGGTAGTTGGTTCTTTTGGCTTAATTTGAGTGAGATTTGTGATTTTAGTGAAAAAAGATGTTTTTTTAATTTATTTGGGTTGAGGGAAATGTTGAGAAATGAATTGGGCTGTTGGTGATTTTAGCTTAATTTGAGTAGGATTTGTCATTTTAGTGAAAACAGATGTGAAAATCTAGTGGGCACTTGTAATTAATTTCTCAAGTTTTTCAGAGAATTAAAAGTCATAATTAATTAATGCCTAATACATAGAGGTCTCTTTATAGAATAATTATGGCTTTAGGTTAAAGCAAAGTTTAACTTAGCTTGCGAATATCTCTGCCTATGTTTTTTTTTTTTGTTTTTTTTTTGTTTTTTTTTTTTTTGTTTTTGTTTTTGTTTTTTTTGTTTTTGTTTTTGTTTTTGTTTTTTTCTCCATTTTCCAAGCTCTCTGATCATGCTATTTAATTAGGATCAATTTTTAGTAATCTTTTTTAGTCAATAATGATTGGTAGTTAACAAATTTGTGGAAGTCAACAACAATTTCTCGTCCCCTTCCCCAGCAAAAAAAAAAAAAAAAAAAGTCCTTTGCTTGACCCAGGATTCTTTGTTCTCAGAAATTAACTTCTAATATTACAGTTTATTTTCACCTTTATCATCTTGCACTTTGAAGACGACGATTAGTTGACAAATATAATTTCAGACTTTGCCGAAAAAAGACCGGTCAGCACGGACCATATGTAAAAATGATTTTGAAAAGATATAACATAAGATACATAAATAATTTTTTTTTATTCACTCTGTAATTTATTATTTTATAAAATATATTTTAGATTACATTTGATTACATTTACATCGAATCTTCAATATATATATGAATATGTGTGTGTGTGTGTATATATATATGTATATCTTTCAATACCTTATCTTGTGTCATGAATTTTTGTCATGCATTTCATACTTGGCCATTTTCATGCTCATCTTTTTTTTTGCTTTGACATTACAGGTCAATTTTTCTCATCACCAAGGCTAAGAAAGTCCGAGACCATTCCAATCAAAGTTGTTGAACAAAGAAACAAAACTTATACTTTCATCTTTCCTGGTTTGGCAAAATTATCAGTGGAATTTTCTCCATCAACAACAAACAGCTGATGTCAAAATTATAGCATGGACTCGCACCAGCTATTTGGAATTGGCGTTTCTAGTGCAGCTCTTTCCTCGTACACATCTTCCTCCTTACCAAACAAGCTCCTCGGATCACTCAAATTCGAGTTCGGAAACTCGCCGTCCTCACCCTTTTCGTCACAGTTCGACTCCGATTCCCTCACCACGCTAAGTGATAGTCAGGAGCAGTACAGTTCCACTGAGAATCTGTCCGGGATTAGTCCTCCTTGCAGCTCGCCGCTCGAAACGGGGAGCTATTTCCCTCGGTTGAGCCCTTCCGCCGACGGTTTCTGCGACATTCAGCTTTATTCCGGTAGGAATTCTCCCTCGCAACAGGATGTGAGTTGTGCTCGGAACTTCAAAAACGCTTTGCTTGAGTTAGAAACCGCTTTGATGAGCCCCGACGAGGAGGAGGTAACCCGGTCGAAGACCTTGTTCGGAGATCAGCAAGGTTCGGTTCAGAGATCAATGTCGTGGAGGGAGGATAGCCGCCAAGGGCCGAGTCTAATTCAGCGGCAGACTTCTCTCGTCATTAGGCCTTGGCAGTCTATTGAGGTTTCCCAAACCGAGAAGAGACACAAGGCGATTGAAGATGAGGTTTTTCTGAAGCAGAATGACATTCCTCCTGGTAATCTGAAGCAACTCCTGATCGCCTGTGCGCGAGCACTCACCGAGAACAACAATGAGATGTTTGAGAAACTTATCGAGAAGGCCCGCGGTGTTGTGTCCATCTCCGGTGAACCGATCCAGCGCCTTGGAGCCTACATGGTGGAAGGAATGGTGGCGAGAAAGGAGGCCTCAGGAACCAACATTTACAGAGCGCTGAAATGCAGAGAACCTGAAAGCAAGGACTTGCTTTCTTATATGCAAATCTTATATGAAATCTGTCCTTATTTGAAGTTTGGTTATATGGCAGCCAATGGAGCCATTGCTGAAGCTTGCAGAAACGAAGACAGAATTCACATAATTGACTTCCAGATTGCTCAAGGAACCCAATGGTTGACCCTGCTACAAGCTCTGGCTGCTAGGCCTAATGGACCTCCTCATGTTCGAATTACTGGCATCGATGATCCTGTCAATCAATATGCCCGTGGCGACGGATTAGAGGCCGTGGGGAGAAGATTAGCAGCGGTATCCCGCAACTTCAACATCCCTGTGGAGTTCCACGCCGTGCCGGTCTTTGCCTCCGACGTGACAAGGGAAATGCTCGGCATACGCCCTGGGGAGGCCCTCGCAGTGAACTTCCCCCTCCAGCTCCACCACACGCCCGACGAGAGCGTCGATTTGGAGAATCCCCGCGATGGGCTACTCCGGATGGTGAAGTCATTGTCCCCGAGGGTAGTGACACTTGTCGAGCAGGAATCAAACACGAACACGACGCCATTCTATCACCGGTTTGTGGAGACCCTGGATTACTACCTGGCGATGTTCGAGTCCATCGACGTGACACTGCTGAGGAACTCGAAGCAGCGGATCAATGTCGAGCAGCATTGCCTGGCGAGGGACATCGTGAACGTGATTGCCTGTGAGGGGAAGGAGAGAGTGGAGAGGCACGAGCTTTTCGGGAAGTGGAAATCGAGGCTGACAATGGCGGGTTTTCGGCAGTACCCTTTGAGCTCTTATGTCAACTCTGTTATAAGGAGTTTGTTGAGGTGTTACTCTGAGCATTACACTTTGGCTGAGAAGGATGGGGCTATGCTTTTGGGATGGAAAGACAGGAATCTTATTTCAGCTTCTGCTTGGCACTGAGAAAAAGAGAGATACAAGAATAGAAAACGCAGGTAGAAGTAGAAAATAAACAGTTTCTACAGTTTTAACCGTCAGATTTTTCATCCAGTTTTATTAATTTGTCACCTGATTCTGGCGGTTAAAATGTAAGTCGCCTAATTCTTTTTTGTTTCTAATACATTCTTATGTTCAAATGTCGCAACATATTGTAATATTTCCAATGGCCTAACTACATACAAGGCTAAATCACGTTTCTCAACTGTTCTTTCGTTGTAGAAAAATAAATCTGTAACTTCGTTTCTTTGTAAAGATTAGTAATATGCAGCTCTCAGCCCACAATCCTTATCTTTTCATTTTTTGTGTTTCTATTAGAATGTTTGCTCCAAGTTCTCCGCTATTTCTCTTTCTCTCTGTTATATTATATTATATTTTATTTATTTTTTTGTGAATTACAGTACTAATAATAGAACGCCAGAAAACCACCACACAAATTATCACCGAGCTTGTACCTAATTAGTATCCCTTTGCAGTACGCTCAACCTTAAAACTATTTCACACAACCAATGTAAGGTCCTATGAATATTTTATAATCTATAATCTGTCATATGAATCTATGAATCCAATTGAATTTGATTTGGAGAAAAAAACCTTATAAGATCATATAATGATTCTTTATTTAAAAAATAAAGCAGGATTAACAGATGTTCAGACAAATACAAGTAAAATAAACAATATTTTCGTAGCAATTGGGTTTATGGAGCTTTCGGTTTACGGAGTGTAGCACGGGATTAGTAAATCTCATGCTACAAATCAATTTTTACCTCTTATTCTAGTACGTGCTTTTGGAGGAGCATGCATGCAAGAATGTTCTGAGGATGTAGACTATGCATTGCAAGAATGTTCTAAGGATGTAGACTTTTGTGACGTTTAATTCATGTATTCAGAATCATGATTCAGAACCATTCATGTTTTGCGTATGTTTTTTGTGAGAGAAAAACACTGTAAAGAATCATGAATCATGATTCAGAATAAAAAATGAATACAAGAAACAAATATCATCTTTAAGATTTGGCGCAAGTCTATTCAACCTAGACAATATATTTTGGCGTGGAAGGTTTTTCATGTCACCTTTGCTACTTAAGAGTCATTTACAAAATCAAGGGATCATTTTTCTTCTTTTTAGCTTTGCCATGGCCAAGTTGGTCTCATCAGAAGCAAGTGTTTACAGTTAAATTAGTTTTTTTTTTTTTTTTTTTTGGAAGTCTGCAACAGCTTGTTAATTCGGCTAATTTTAAGATAAAGATGAGAGTAAGTAAATCCTTTAATTTATGGATTTCTGGCATTATTGCTAGTCTTTGGTTGCTTTGAAAATTCTGGAATGTTGCAGTTTTTTAGCATAAAAAGTGTTTGTATCTACTTTTCGTTTCTCTCTGTATTTCTTGACTCGGGCATAAGAGAATCATGTATTTGTTATTTTTTTGCGACATTATGAGAAATAAAGGATTGATACTATTAGTAAATAATATGGTTTTCGTTCTTCAACATAGTTCTTATGCTAGTTGTAGAGTACGTAATTATATGTGTTAAAGTGTTCATATGCTGAAGCTATAATTTCAAAGAACTTTGTATAAAATATAGGTTGATAATCAGTAAATAAAGACGGATATTTTTGATAAATTATGGTGTCATCTGTTTTCAACTTGGTGAAACATTCTTATCATAGAGGTGTGCCACCCATATAAACAGCCAAGTTTGTCGTAGAAAAAGTGCGAACCAAACTTGACAGTCAGTGACGGATCCAAAATTTAAGAGCAAAATTTAAGAGCAAAATTTATAAATTGAACTAATTAAAAAAGTACAATTTTTTTTTTTTTTTTTGTATTTTATTAGTAATAAATATCATTAAGTAACCTGTTTTTATAGTTTTAATGTTTATAAATAGAAATATTGACATCAAACAAATCTTGTAAAATTAAAAAGGTTCATAATTTCTATAATCACTTACAAAAGTTTTTTATGTTAATCATACTTTAATAATGAGTTAATTGCCGGGTATTGAAGCTGATGAATTTTGGGTAGTAATCAAACTTTTGACATAAAAGTATTGAAGAAAAATTTAAAGAAAAGAAAGTGACAAGAAAAAAAAGGAGATAGAAGAAAAAAATGAATGAAAACTGAAAATTGAACAAAAATGGTAGAAAACAAAAGAAAATAAATAAAGTTTTGGGCGAGAAAATAATGAAAAGAAAGTCTAACACAAAATTAAATATAATTAAGAGAGAAATAAGGCAGAGAATGGAAAACTATCCCAGTGAAGCAAAATAATAAAAGGTCAAACAAAATAAAGTTAATAGTTACACACACGCTTCTCTCTCAATTTAAACAAGTAGTCCAACTTATTATGAGAAGTTTAGTTGAAGCCCAACAAAAGAAGCCCACAACTCGGTAGACTAGTGAGGGCACAGAAGACACTTCTTAGAGAAATGATCCCAAAAAAAAAAAATAGAGAATTTACCTTTTAAGGTACTCGAGTCTAAATCTTTATTTTTTATTTTTGATAAATACTCTTTTGTTAGAGTAATTATTTGACTAAAAAGGTTATAAGTCAAAAATAAATAATAAAAATTATGACTCGTGTATTTCAAAGGATATTTGTCAAGATTACTCAAATAATCCTCAAACCAGCATTGTATATAATTAATTTTAATTGCCAGTGAGGGCACGTGCTTCCACTTGTCCTAAGGTGCATCCGTGCCTGTTGACAGTTATAGAATAGTTGCAGAATGATTCAGGTCCCATTTATTTTACTGATTTTAGTTTAGAATTCAAGTTAGTTACATCTAACTATTTTGCTACAGTAAAAAGCTCTCATATAAATTAAAAACACTACACCTAGAATCTACCACATTAATTAATTGTAAACGCTTTTTTTTTTTTTTTTTTTTTTTTGCTGAAAATGTTATGTTTTAATGCTAACAAATGCTACTTTCTACACTTAAAAAAACTATCCTATTTTATTTGACAAGAATTAACAAAAATTAAAAAGATACAAGTTAACAGGTTGACCAACGTCAGCATATTGAAACATGAAAGAAAATGTATCAATATATATATATATAAATTTATATTTTTGTATATCGGTATTCCAATGAAATGAATACGTACATATGCACATATGTATTGAAAATCTAATAAACTTCTTCATTTTTTAATAATATCATGGAAAAACTAATCATATCCTTTGGAAAGATATATATTATAACCACGTTTATTTCACCGATTCGAGTTTAAAATTTGAGTTTTGTTACAGTAAAAAGTTATCAAAAATAACCACATCTAACTTTTTTACTACAGTAAAAAGTTCTCACATGAAGTCACATTTCAAATCGAATTAAAAACTCGAATCAACGAACTAAACGAGCTCTGCATAAAATATCACATTTTCTTTTTAATGTATACATTATATATAAAAGTTCCGTTGGAATGCAAGATATAAGACTTTAAGCTGTGTTTGATTTCTTTCTTTGCTATATATCTCATGATCAGTACGTATTTCACATAACAATTTTTTTAATTGCTTTATATAATAAGTCATTAGTATTTGTAGCAATTTTTTGTCCTCCAAGTTCTGGATTGAAATATTAATTAATAATAAGATTTAAATGTGGCATTTATGAGATTGTAATTAAACAATTAAAGAAGAGTACATTATGAGAGAGAAAGAAGATGAGTAGGTAAATTTAACATTAAAAAATGATTCAAATGTGAAGGTTTTATTAGATGAGTGTACTATATAAGCATTGGTACTAATAATTCCTTGGAATAATTTGCCTTTGTATAAACCACATTTGGGCCTTATAAAAAGGCCCAATTTTTGTTCGTGTGTTAATTTTTGTGAGAAAATAGTAAAAAATAGGTCGATATGAAAAGTTTAAGAAAGTATATAGGTCAATTTTTAGTTATATAAATTAATAGGCCATAACTTGTCAAGTTATGGTTCATAACTAGATAAGTTATGGATAAACTTGTCAAGTTATGGTTTATAGCCAGACAAGTTATGGACAATAATGGACAATAACTTGTTAAGTTATGGTTCATAACCAGACAAATTATGGACGAAAACAGTAATTTGACCTATTTATTAACTTATATAAACTATTAGCCTATTAATTTTAATTCATCTCAAGTCTTGGCCTATTTTCATCTTTTTTCCATTTTTGTTGGCCATTTACGGTTAAACTGTAGAGGTTTAAAACTATGAAAAATAAAAGATACAATATTATAAATTTCTTAAAAATACACATCAAAATAACTGTAGAGGTTTAAAACTATGAAAAATAAAAGATACAATATTATAAATTTCTTAAAAATACACATCAAAATAAAAATAAATTGGTGATCCGGTTTAGATCGTTTCTCAAATTTCCCAAATAAGAGATTTTTTTTTTTCAAAAAAAAAAAAAACTGTTAACCCAAATTGTCAGAAAATGGTTATGACATGAAACTAGACCGAGTATTTAAAACCACCGAATTGTTCAAGTCGGACGTTATGTGGTCTCCATTAGACACACCTTCTTCTGCAAGAGTTTACCACCTGTCCTACTCGGAGTGCATCCACTTCCGCCACACTTATAATAAGACCATTAGAGTGTG
The DNA here is from genome assembly GCF_000414095.1 of Morus notabilis. Classification (NCBI taxonomy): domain Eukaryota; kingdom Viridiplantae; phylum Streptophyta; class Magnoliopsida; order Rosales; family Moraceae; genus Morus; species Morus notabilis. The sequence continues at coordinate 472,612 of NW_010359282.1, read as the reverse complement.
AAAACACCCGTTTTGTTGATTCGAATTCTTAATTTAAGTTGAGATGTAACTTTATGTGAGAACTTTTTATTATAGAAAAAAAAAGTTAGATGTAATTTTCTGTGAGAGTTTTTAACTGTAACAAAATTAGAATTAAAAACTCAAATCGGTGATATGAACGAGACCTTAGATGCGACTTTCTTCTATGAGATTTGTCTTCTTAAATTTCTCTTATAATCTCTTAAGGAGAATTTATAAATAACTATAAAACCCAATATTCTTTTAAGAAAGAATTTATAAATAATAGCAAATCCAGCATATTTGAGTTTATCATAAGGAAATGGAAAAATTAATTTGCTAGTAGTTCCATTCTTTATTTTAAAAGCAGTATGGTACCATTTCTATTTGGATAGCATCCATCCATACAAATATCTTTGTGACATTTATAATAAAATGCGCAATTTCAATATATATTTTTCAGACCCTTTTTTTAAGTCCTCTTAAAACTTTTATAAATATCATATGATGCAACACATATTTTTAGACGCATATATATCAACTCATTTTATAAATGACCAGGCTATCAAAATATAATGCTTATCCATTATCTATGAGTTCATTCACTCATATATTTCATAAGTTTACCGCAAAAAACGTTTAACCATCTCATAATTAATATTCACAACTCTATACTTTCTCATATATACTATTTTATATGAGTATTCATTTTTACCCTACAAGCTTTATATATTCCAATTATTTGGACCAGTAGTCCATATCAATACTTCACTTTTGCGAGTAACTCTTGCATGAATTTGCATCTTTTAATTATTAGCAAATTTTATCGATGTCAAGTTTTCTCGATGAATTTCATACTTCTTTCAAGATCTTTACCTTTTTTTTTTTTTTTTTCAAAATTTCGGCATATCTATAATTGCCGACAATAACTTTTATTACAATTTAATTTTGCTCCTATATTGACATAATTTTTTGAGATCCATAACTTTTTGAGATCCATCTACTATTTTCAATATTTATAAAATATCAAGTATACTCGTTGAACTGCTTCAGGAGCTCATAACTTCATTAATGGTATATACAATTTGCTCAAAAACTTTTGATCTCCAAAAAGAGTGTCAAATTTTCATGTCAATAACCATTCACAAGTATATCATCTTTAGAAATATGGTCTCTTTACTGGTCTCTTTCTCTTCCAATATGGTACTTTATACCAAATAAGTCTTCAACACTTCATGTGTATCTTAGACTTAGGGCTGTTCATGGGTTGGGTTGGTGCGGGGTATGACTTTTTTTTTTTTCCGCCCCAAAGGGTGCGGGTTGCACATATTTGGCCCCAATGATGTTAGAAAAATTTTACAACCCAACGATGTTCGAGTTGGGTTGGGACGATGCAGGGTGGGTTGGGTGGTCGGTTTCAACATTTAAAAAATTAAAGACTTAAAGTTCAATATAATATTCAAACTTCATCATTAAATAGAAATAGCAACCATCCTTATCAGTCCGGCGAGAGAGCACTGAAGAAAGTGGGCAAGACGGCGGCCGAGAGGACTGAACAATGAGGAGAGAGTTAAGAGGGGGTTCACGGGAGAAGAAGAAGAGGGAAAACTGAAAAGGAAGAGGCAAGAAGAGGGGGTTCACGGGAGGGGAGACCGAGAATGAGATTGTGAACCCTAATGTTAGCGAGCCTAAGGTAGAACTTAGGCAGTTCGGCTTGGGCTGAAAGCTTGGGGGTATGTTGTGTAGGTTGGGTTGGGGATTGCAGGTTGTTATGGGCCCAACCCGCAATCCGCCCCAAACACTTCAGGCCAGAGGTATAATGGGCCAAAAATTTAAAAATAATGCTGCGGGTTACTTTTTTCGGCTTGGGTTGGGGCGGGGTGGGTTGGGTTTGCGGGTTGTTCGGGTTTATGAACAGCCCTACTTAGACTAATAATCTAACCGATTGTCATTTAGAGACCTTAATCTAATTTAAGACATCAACAGTTAGAGAAGCGATTTAATCACTTTCTTTATCATATAATAAGCAATTCTATACTGCATTGCAATGTTTAAGTATTCAATTCATGCAAGGATCAATAATATCCAACTGCAACTTCTATCCCCTTGATGGCGGGAATATATATATATTTTTTTTCAAGCAATATTACCTGTAGGGATTTTCAAAATGATTAGCATTCTAAATCATACTCATTATACCCGTTAGTGTAGTAAACTTCTAGTTCGTCATACTGATTAATATAATTGTTTTACTACAATTTGAGAGAGAAAGTGTAAATATTTTCTAGTACATCATTTTCTCATTAGGCTGAATATAATTAACAATATTTATCCTTGTGTATATCTCTTCGAATTTATCGCTACTGTTGGTTATTTTTTCATCCTCAGGATGATAATAACATGTGAATTTTCATCATCAACTAAGTAATTCATCTTTTCAAATAAATTGAAAAACCCTAAATATCATAACAAATTGATCATCAATGCATTAAGCCATATAATTTCTTTGTTCTCTTTTTTTCCCCCTTTATTTTGTATTGACCAAGTCAAGTTGTATTTCTTGGACATATATGAATGTGATATTTTCACACATCAAATAATTTTAACTCACAAGCCTTTTTGATTTCTTTGTCACTTTTTCTCGCGTTTTGTAATGGCATATGTGAGCTTTTAAAATACGTGGATACTAATTAACATAATAACTCCACCATGTCAAAGACAATTTTAAAGAAAAATAACCTTAAGTTAAATAAAGATGAGACAACATATAACTCTACTTTTTCTTTCCCTCTTTCTCCACTTAGGCCATGTAAATATCAAATGACTATTTTGAACATACCACATGTATGTTACTAAAGGTCTATATAGCCTTTTCATATGCCATAATAAAATTTAAGGGAATTAAATGGTAATCATAAGTTTCTCCATATATTGAAGCTTGATTCTACTTATTAAAGCCTTTCTACGTCACATGACAAGTGACTAATTTTGAATTTTCACGGAAATAGTCAAATGTTGCAAACTTTTCAATTTCCTCATGTTTTGATAATTCACGAGTTTGCAAACCATTACAACTTCTCTTATACTTCCACACTTCCGGTGGTACTTTGTGGCTCTCTTTCATTAGGGTCGGTAATTTTTGACACGACACGAAAACGATACGAGATAAATGAGTTTGGACCGCACGATTATTAATTGAGTCGTTAACGGACTAACATGAATAACACGAAAATAAACGGGCTGGATTCGTGTCAGCCCGTTTAACACGCTTAACCCGTTTAATTATACAAATTATCGTGCCGACATGACCCGACCCAGCTCAACCCGTTTATTAAGGTAATATATATATATATATATATATTTTTTTTTTTTTTTAATAGAAAACCCTAAGTTCTCTCTCATTCTCTCACACCCGCCTCAGTCATCACGCCCGCCTCAGTCCTCACCCGCCGTTTCCATCTCCGTCGATCTGGAAAAGATTGAGATTGAAAAGCCTTTCTAAACGAATGACCCATCTCCATCTCCATCTCCATCTCCATCTCCATTGCCGTTTCAGCCTTTCTGGATTTTGATTTTGGGAGGCGGACGGGACCGTTTCAGCTTTCCTCAATATCAACAACCCATCTCCATCTCTATCTCCATGTACGTACTCCTCCTTCTTCTTCGCATTCAATTTCTTCTTTTAACTTGTTGCGTCTATTTGATTTTAACTAATATGCATTTTCTCCTCCTTCGCATTCAATTTCTCCATCTACATGTACATAATCTGCATTTTCCCAAAGCCTTGATTCAATTCATTTCGCGATTCCCTGACGTAATAATAAATATCATAAGGAAGGCAGCAACAACTACGAGAAACTACGAGATTCTGGCCATTTGAATTCAGAAAAGGCTTGTTGAAACCAGAATCGAGTCGGAGCAAACCCAGAGAAATCTAAGGATGCTCAACACAGGTATGACCAAGTTGGATAACTTGCTTTCACAACAAAACGTTAGTAGTGATAATTGGGGCTCGGCTACAATGGTCAAGAAACCTTAGGAAAGATCATTTTTGTGAAGGCAACCACCAGCTCTCTAGCATAGCATTCTCAAACGTCACAGGTAAAAGAAGTTAAGCAATTTGTTGCAAAATTTGTTGCAACAAAAAGAGCAACAAATAGATTTGTTTCAATTTGTCATTATTATAATGTGGTTGGACATATTAGGCCTCGGTATTTTAAGTAAATAAATGCAATAAAAAGAGGTGTGCAGGTGAGACCTTTTAATTTTGGCAGAATAAAGCAAACACCTTAAATTAAGATTGATTCAACTCCTAAAAATCAAGAAAAGTTTGGATTACGAAATTTGATTTGAGGTGTTTTGATGTTCGTACTTCTTTAAAAGATTACGCTATTGACTCTTAGTACCTTGACAGTGGTTGTTCCAAGCATATGACAGGTGAAAAGAATTTTTCTGAGAAATTACCAAAGTTGTTCCGATGGTCATATGAACTTTGGTGATGGTAGGATGTGTTCTTGATCATTGGATAATTGTTACATTCTGTTACACCCACACACATTTCACAAACTTTGAAAATTGGTTGACAGTGAAACAATTGTTTTAGAATTTGTTGCAACAGGAAGACAACTTGTTAACATTTTTACCAAAGCTCTTGGTACGTTGTGGTTTGAATCCTTGAGAAAAACATTTGGAATTTGTCTTATGTATTTATTTATTTATTTCATTTTTGTGCATTTGGGTTTTGCATTCATCTTGCTCATACATATGGTCCACAATCATTTGTGCACAGCTTCACTTTGGAATTTTTAGATTTTTTATTGAATTGAGTTGTGATATGGACGATCTGCCATGAGAAAAGACCTACCCTGGTGATAGAGTGAAAGGCCCCAAAAATAAAATATAAATATAAAAACCTGCAAAGTGATCTAGATGAATAGGTAAGTTTGAACAGGTTTTTCATTTCCTGAAATTTCAAGTGTTAAAATTGATGATGTTCAAAAAGGGGATATTTGTGCAAGTTCTTTCACACACTAACTTTGTTCATAGTGAAATTCTATTTTGATATGAAATTGAGAATAGTACAGATTTTATTTTTGAACATAACTTTGAGTGGACTCCAATTTCTTGAGTATTGCATTTGCATGTAGATAGGCTTTTAAAATAATTAACTTTTTTTGAGGCTACCCTTTTGGTTGCATTCTCTGTGCAAATTGGTTTCTTGGTTTAGAATATAATGAGTTGTTATTTTGGTGCAACAAATTTTTTGTGTTGGTTCTGCTGTCAACTTCATGTTGTTCTGTCTCCAGAGTTTGCATGGGAAACTATTTTTTTTATTGCCTCCGTTCCATTCTCATTCTAATAAGTTTGTGGTGCACATTTAGGGGGAGACAAGATTATAGAAGATGTTGTACCATTTTCGTTTCAAAAAATTGTTGCAACAAATCTTGCAACAGATCTAGCAACAGTCGGCGCTGAAGACGTGAAAGGGGGTTCCTAACTTCTTACAGTTTTTTTTAAAGATGATCATATTAGCTTGGGCATTATTTTTGCAGGTTCCTAACCGGTTTTTCTAGTTTGGTCTCTATTTTCTCAAAAAGGGGGAGTAGTGTTAGTGTTATTTTGTGTGATTTTGGGGGAGTTATTTCTTTTGATATTCTGATGATTTTCAGTTTTGTTCGTGGATTCAATTTCCATTTCACTTTTTAATATTTTACCAAAACAATGCCAAATGGAAAGATTATTGGGATTTGATTCTCAAATTTGTTTTGATTCTCTGATTCTTTATTGGTGATTAGCATTATTTTGGTAATGTTAAACTGATTGATCTGATTAACATGTACTAGAGAACTTCTTCGGAAAGAATCTACTCATTTTGAAAACTATATAAAGTCCATGAAAGTTAACATTTGTTTCAAGTTCGGTAAGTTAATGATTGATGATTTGATTGATATGAATGTGATTTGGCTAGCTAGACGAATTTCAATTACTTCTGAGGATCACGTGTAGGTTCGTGAGGCATTACATGGAAAGACTTTAAGAATTAACGTGATTGATTTTTCATATCAACTTTTTAACAGTAAATATTGTAGAAATTGTTGCAACAAGTTTCTATAAGAAGTTGAGTACAACATTTTGCACTAAAGTCATTTGACAGCTGTTTTAGAAGGTCGCTTGCTTATTTGCAGCATGCCTTTTGTATCTGTTTTTCTGAGTGTGTGAGATCGGGGCGTGCAATTATAATTTCATTAATTCTTCGGGAGGAGGGTTTATAGTTTTTCAGGAGAGAAATTTTGTTGACGAGGGTGTATGCATGTGTGTGTTTGATATTTAGATATTTTAATGTGTGTTAGCTATTATACATGATTTTAACTATAAATGATATTAAGTAGTCAATTAATATAGTTTTGAATACAATATAAAATTCCACTATTTTTGCTAGTTGGGTCATAAACGGGTTATAAACGTTTTTTTTTTCGTGTCGGCCCGTCACGGCACGATTAGTAATCGTGTTCGCGTGGCGTGTCGTGTTAACCGTGTTATTTGTGTTTCGTGTTCCTGTTTGGGTTTCTGACACGTTTATTAATCGTGTCGTGTTCGTGCTCACTATAATCGTGTCGTGTTTGTGTTCACTATAATCGTGTCGTGCCGTAATCGCGTCGGCCCGAACACAGCCCGTGAACACGAATTGCCAGTCATAATATTGACATTGAGAAATTATAAAAGCCCCAATAACCCATATATTCAATATTCTCGGGGAATATGCAAAAATCTTTTTATAGACAAAATTGATGGAATTTTTTTTTTTTTGACATTACATGGTTGCTAACAAAAATACTATTGTCATTATTATCTTCATAATTTTATCACCTTGCTCATAATTACAATATACGACAACATTCATTTTATAGAATGTGCAAAGCCAAATTGCATTACGCAAAACTGTTGGTTCATTGAATTTTGGCTCAAAAATATATGCCAAAATGATACATTCATGCCACTATAATTTAAATTTCGCCATATCCATATTGATAAATGATGCAGTATTCACTTCTAAGAATATGCAAAATTAATTAGCTAGACAAAATCAATTGTCTTTTTTATCATACGCTTTAATGATGAAAACCACATTATTTTTCACGTTCTTGTTATAACCATATTCATGATTACACCGAAGAATGTTAGTAGCCATTTATCAAAATTAACGGCTTAAATATTTATACATGAATCTTTAATATATAACGTTTCTATGTCATAAGTGAGCCTATAAACTTTATGAAAATAATACACATATCAAAACAGTTTGAAGAACGAAACATTGAATTACTAAAATAAAATAATTGAAATAATTGTTGGAATATTTTTATATGACTTTCATAATCATAATAATTTACTATGTAATTAATTAAAGTATCTTATGAACAACTGTGTTAATGTAAATTAACACATACATACATGTTAAATATCAGTCTATTATAAGATAAATACTTATTTTATTAACTCATTTAAAGCATATAAACTCTTTTTATCTCGGGAACTTTGTATAAATAGACCAAGTAAAATGTGTTTTTAAGTAAATAAACCGTCAAAAAAATAAATTGGATAAATAACCTAACTTCCATGTCATCATTCCACGTCATCAATTATGGTTTTAGGATTTTCTTTCTCCTCCTCCTCTTCCATTTCGCGCCATTTTGTTCTCCCAGCCGCCTTCAATTTCTCCTATCTTCTTCTCAAGTCATCGTCGTCGCATAACCTCATTAACATTATTATCTTGCCCATTCAACGTTTTTTTCTCGTCCAAAACGAAGTTTGAAGAAGAGCTACTAAGTAAGTCTTTCATTTTCTATATCTCTCATGGTATTTTTCGTTGTTGTTCATATGTTTTTAAGATGAGAATGTAGTTAAAAATCCATTAAAATAGTAATTTTACATGTTAAAAGACTAGTTTACATTGTTTGATATGATGAAGATCCGCTGGGTTTAGAAAAAAAAAAGGTTTGTTCTTGGTCGGTTCGTGGTCTGTTCGTGGTCGGTTCATGGTCTGTTCTTGGTCTGTTCTTGGTCTGTTCTTATAACATGGTCGGTTCTTGGTCTGTTCTTGGTCTGTTCTTATAACATGGTCGGTTCATGGTCGGTTCTTGGTCTGTTCCTAGCCTGTTCTCATAAAATGGTCGATTCTTGGTCTGTTCTTGGTCTGTTCTTATTGCACTGTCAGTTTTTAGTCTGTTCTTATTGCACAGTCGGTTCTTAGTCTGTTCTTGGTCTGTTCTTGGGTTGTTCTTATTATATGGTCTGTTCTCATTATATGGTATGTTCTTAGTCTGGTCGTGGGATATTTAGTTTGGTTTAATGACATATTATTATCATGATTAAATTTTTGCAGTTTTAAAATCTAAATAATGGCTCAGTGGAGGATTTTTTTTGACATTGGAGGAAAATGGGATGAGACTGAAAGTTGTTGGGTGTGGCATACAGATTGTAATTTAATTGGCATATATATGGATGAGAAGGATAC
>NW_010359282.1:450716-462492 GCF_000414095.1 Morus notabilis | reverse complement strand
CCGTGCCCCGGGCGCGCGCGCCCCCGTGCCTCCCTCTCCCACGCTCGTGCCCCCCTCTCCACCCCCCGATAAAACCCCTAATTTTACAATGAAACACGCATTTTGCAATCTTCAGAACTGATTTGAAGTTTTCAAATAAAAAAAAAAAAAAACATACATTATTGTGTAAATATTTGGGCATCATTTCCCCATAAATATAAGTTTCCCCAGAGCCAAAATAACCTGTTGAATATGATAAATTATAAATGCAATGCAATGCCAATAATAAACATATTGCAATAATGTTGTGTATCTATTTTACAACCAAAACAACTAACATTTCATATACTAGGAGTCACTGGCCTCTTCAACTTTTCAATTGGCATTTCTGTTTCGGGGTCTAGATTCTGCCTGATTACCTCCAAAGCCTCGATCTTTGACTTCATAGTCACTTTCACTGGGAAATACTACCGCACAGGATCCATGATCATCTTTAGATGTTCGATTCCAGGAAGTTCACATGTGTTGTACTTTGGGAGGTCATACTGAAAAAGTAGAAAAAACACACCGGTCAGAATTGACCAAAACGACAGAACCGACCAGAATAGATAGAGAAACCAACAAGAACCGACTGAACTGACCATGACCCGACCCAAAATCCCCGCAGAACTGACCAAACAGACAGAACCGACCAAAACCGACCAGAACCGACCAAAACCGACCTAAACCGACCTAAACTGACCTAAACCGACCAAGAACCGACCACCAACCGACCAAGAACTGATCTCACCAAGAACCGACCAGAACCGACCCCTCTCGACAAGAACCGACTACGAACCGACCACTAGAAACGACTTAAAACCGACCTAGAACCGACTGAGAACAGACCAGAACCAAAACCGACTAAGAACCGACTATGAACAGACCAATGTTGCTTATATTAAGTTTTTGTTCTTGCAAAAATATATAAGAAAAAGTAAAACAAGAATATTACCTTAGCAGATTTCGTTGCCTCGTCGATAATTATTCGGGAAATGGCCGTTTTAGTTGAGGAAGAAGAGCTGATTTTTGATGCCATTTTAGTCAGATTTTGGTGAGCAGGTGGTCGGTTTTTGTGGTTGGGAATTTAGTGAGTGGTCGGGGTCGGTTTTTGGTCGGTTTTAGTGGGAAGGGAGTCAGTTTTTGATGAACGGTCAGTGTTTGGTGAGTGGTCGGTCGGCCGAGACGAGAGAGATCGGAGAGTGGATCGGAGAGAGAGAGAGAGAAATAGGTGAGAGGAAAGCCGGCGTTCGGTCGTGAGGTTGGTGACTGATCGGAGAGAAAAGCCGGCAGTTGGCGAGAGGTGATCGGAGAGAAAAACCGGTGGTCGGTCGTGAGAGAGCTCGGTCGGGGGAGAGAGGGTCGAACGGTCGGTTTCGGGGGGAAGAGAGGGTCGAGCGGCGGTCGGTTTTGTGAGGAATGAGATTTTTGAAAATGACCTAAGACTAATAGGACCCATTTTTTGCCACGTAAGATACACGTCATCATTTTTTTGTTATAAAAAAAACTGGTCTATTTCCTCAAATTCTGATTTTCTCCAGTCTCTTTTATCAAATTTTCTCTTTTATCTCATAATATTTGATCAGCCTCTCGAATTGAATATTGGTTAAGACAATATCACCACCCCATCTCATTTTGCTCTATTTTGGGACCACCCTTTTGTTTTTGTGTGGTGTGTGTGTGGGGTGTGTGTATGCTCATGCGTGGGGGGCCTTCGGGCAGTGGCCAACCGAACAAAGAGATGGAGAGATAGGGAGGAGATCAATGCTCCTCTTGCCGTTCTTCTTCCATTTGCAGGTCCTCCACTCCAGCTGGCCATCGACGTTTTCCGGCGACCACGAACCACGTGTTGCCCACGAGGTATGCCTAAATCCCAATAAGACATTTTGTGGCATTTTCGGATTTTTGGCTAGATCATTGTTTTTGATCTTATTTAGATTGTATCTAGATCATTAAAATATAGCAATTGGTATCAGAGACAACTTATTTGGCTTTAGAGCTATGTATTTTCAGATTTTTCCATTTTCGGTGGAAGGAAAATCCAAAATTTGAATCCGTGTTTGGCTCAAGGAAACGTTGTTTTGAGTCTACCCACTTCGATTATGGCTCATAGGTGATGCTTTCCTTGAGTTTCGTGGGTCGATTTGGCCGGAATCACTGCATTTTTAAGCTTTAAAACGGCCGGTTAGGGGTTTTTTTGGGGGTCTGATTTTTAGGCCTTGTTGAGAAAAAGTAACCCAGAATATGAAAGAGCACGAAATTTAGAGAAAAACCCCTTTAGAATCATCAAAATCGGAGTTATAGATAGGAAGTTATGGCAATTTGAATTTTGGGGTTGAAACCGGGTTGAGAAACGGGTCTTTTGACCCGTCTCAAGGTTGAAGACGACTAGAGGGGAAAAAAAAAGCGTCAGCGTGTCAGGCGCGCGTCAGCGCCCACCTGGCGCGCTTGGGACCCATCGCGAGTGTTTGCGTGTGTCAGCGGGCGTGTCTGCGCGTGTCAGCAACGCGTCAGTGCTTAGGTGGCGCGCGTGGGGCCCATTTTTGGGCTAAATTCTTCCATATTTTGTGATTTTAACTCCGTTTTGATCGCCGTTTTCATAATTGTGCTCCATTTTTTATTTCCTACCCAATTAAATAATTTATTTTGGGTTTTGGCCACCATAAAATCATGTTTTAATATTTTAATATTATTAATTTTATATTTTTATGGGTGGCTAATTCTCACAATTTTTGAAACAAATTTTTCTTGGGCATTTCGTATACAATTTGTTTGATGATTAATGCCATAAAATTTATATTATGTTGTTGTTATTATATGACGTATTTAATTGTGAGAATTCGACAATAGTGAATGTTTATGTACTCGCCCCTCGTGAGTCTAAACATATCAAATTGTCTCGGTTATTATGTTACAGAGCTCTCCCACAAAATTTAATATTTCCTTTTGAAAAGGGATTGGGATACAAACTCCTTACATGGATGCACATGAGCTACTAGAAAATATTTTTATTTAAATATTTTTTTATTTTAAAAATTTTCATATATTTTCTGGGTAGTTTTAATTCTCACTATTTTGAGACCTAAAATTTTGGGGCATGTTTGTTATTCTACATTATATGGTCATATTTTATTTGTTCTCCCACATAATTATTTTTGGTAAATAAAATTTAGACATCTAATATGGATGTTTGTTCAAATTTTGAAATATCCATTTTGTGTTTAATGTTTTAATGCCTAATTATTTGTATAGGCATACATGGTCTCTTTTGTGTTAAAGTGAGAAGAAAATTTTAATTAGAAGCTCATGTGCTATTATAAAGCTTGAGCTATAAGTTTATCCATAATTTATTTATTATTGTTATCATTATTATTTGATATTTTATTTTATGTGAGTATCATGTGTTTTGATTATGCTATCCAAGTGGGAGAAAATTAGAAACATTGTTTTTTGTGGATTAGCATAATCACCAACTCACATACTATTATCAAATAATAAATTGTGGGATTATATGGATAAACATAATTTGTTGATTATGTTCCAAAAGTTCATATGGGTAATGGAATTATCCAATCGATAGTTTTATTGCTTGGTAGGACACTTGAGTCTTGTTAGAGCCTAAGCTTGTTGTCTTTATCCATGTATTTTGGTTACATATTATTATTTGACATTTTGTATTACATGAGTATCATGTTTTAGATTATGCAGTCCAAGTGGAAGAATATTGTGAATGATTATATATTGACTTGCATAATCACTAAACTCATGGTCAAATAATATATTGGAGTGTTAAGAATAATGGTATTTATTTACCATATTGTTAAGATCCATACGGGCAATTAAATTATCCTATCGATAATTAATTGTTTGGTAGGATGCTTAGACCGGTGAAGAAGTTTGTTAGATGTCATAAACCGCATAATCTTTACTACTCTATCGGTGGTGGATTGATGCATTTGGTTGTGATGTTTGATGAATTGTCCTTATTTGTGAAAGAGTTCTATTCTTGCTCAACGGACTCTAGCACACAATGATCAATGGCTTGGATCATTGGGAAGGCTAATTAAAGGGTAAATTACATGATCTTGTTTTACATGCCTATTGTTAGTTGCTCCTGTTGTTTTCTTTAGCCTTGAGCAATCCTTGTATCTCCCTATCTTAACGCTAAATGGGACAAGTTATCATTAATGGTGTGGATCTCTCTTTATGAATTCGTGGTGTTAGAACTGACATAGCCTTGAAAGTGGATGTGTTTTCTAGCTTCACTAATGTGTTGAGAAACTCTATAATGAGTGGGAGTGTATAGATAACACCGAGGCAGTAGTGTCTCAATTTTAAATAATATATTGTAGTGTTAAGAATAATTGTATGTATTTACCATATTGTTAAGATCCATACGGGCAATTAAATTATCCTATCGATAATTAATTGTTTGGTAGGATGCTTAGACTGGTGAAGGAAGTTTTTTGGATATCATGAACCACATAATCTTTACTACCCTATCGGTGGTGGATTGATGTATTTGGTTGTGATGTTTGATGAATTATCCTTACCTGCGAAAGAGTTATATTCTTGTTCAACGGACTCTAGCACACAATGATCATATTGGCTTGGATCATTGGGAATGCTAAGTAAAGGGCAAATTACATGATCTTGTTTTACATGCCTATTGTTAGTTGCTCCTGTTGTTTTCTTTAGTCTTGAGCAATCCTTGTATCTCTGCTATCTTAACGCTAAATGTGACAAGTTATCATTAATGGCGTGGATCTCCCTTTATGAATTCGTGGTGTTAGAACTGACATAGCTTTGAGAGTAGATGTGTTTTCTAGGTCCACTAATATGTTGAGAAATTTTATGATGAGTGAGAGTGTATGGATAACACCGAGGCAGTAGTGTCTCAATTTTAGGATGAGACAGTCACTAAAATTAGCTTTATGGAGAACGTTGTTGATAAATGCATATTGATTGAGACGAATAACATGTTGCCTAGTCACTTTGGTATGAGAATCTTCAAAAAAAAGCCTCTTATGTTCTAGGCATGTACATTTTCTGTGACAAAGATAAGTGCATTTTGTGGTTGTCTCAGAGAACCTATATTGTTCTTGTTTCGAACAGGTTCAGTATGCATTCTTGTTCTCCTAGTAGGTATTGTTTGTTAAAGTGACAAACTCTCAAAGGTGTAATGGCTTTATGGTGAAGTAAGATATCATATAAAATTGTCGCTTATGCTTACGTGTTTAGCAGCCTGATGTATGCTCAAGTATGCACACATCTTATTATCGTGTTTGTTGTTGACGTGCAGATTCAGTACTTGAGTGATTGTTGTTATTATTACTGAATTAACTGGAAATGAAGTACCAGATAGTTGTGTATTGGCGAGCCAACACTTTTGTTGTAGTTGGATCTCGTGATGCCGATTATGCAGGCTGCATAAATGATAAAAGGAGGAGCTACTTTGTTGAAAAGTGTCCTATAGACACTCGTAGCGCCCTTGACTGTGATGCGGAGTATTGGCGTATCGTGAGGCTATTTGTGTGATGTAATTGTGGAACCTTATTTCAGCATTAGGAGTAGTTCACTCTATTTTTAGACCGGCTGAAACTGTGTTGTGAAAGTTCCATAATAGTATATTTCTCTTAGAACACCAGGAGCATTATCCGCTTAAGCATAATAATAACGTGTTCTATTTTGTAAAGAGAAATTGTAAAATGCCTCATTGTTATTGAAAACACGCCTATAAACATATTGCCAGTTCCACTAAAAGCTTACCTATTAGGTGTTTTAAGAACACGCATCACACTCGGGACTGTAAGGAGCCTGTAGTTGTATTGAGTTAGTGAGAGTTTATTGCAATTTGTATGTGACATGTTGTTATTGATAAGGATTACTTATGCCTCGATAATACATGCGTATTAATGGATCTGTGACTTTATATGTGATGTGTGTTGACACACTTTTTAGTTGACAAAGTGATGAGTTGAAAAGAGACATCTGGTTGTTAGTCTCTATCATTATTTTTGACCCATATATTAAAGTTGTCGTCATGCTTTCGATGAATTTCTAGCGCCTGATTATGTATAATGATTGTATCCTATCGATACGTTATTAGGCATGATTGTTTTGGGCTTGTGTTTATTATGTGAGATTCTTAGTTGATGCTTATGCTGTGATGAGTGAATGTTCGTTCTATGATTATGTCGTCCAAGTGGGAGTCTGTTGGAATATTTTTATATGGACTTTCATAATCATAATAATTCACTCTGTAATTAATTAAAGCATCTTATGGACAACTGTGTTAATGTAAATTAACACATGCATGTATGTTAAATATCAGTTTATTATGGGATGGCCACTTGTTTTATTAACTCACTTGAGGCATATGAACTCCCTCTATCTCATAATATTTGGTCAGTCCATTAGGTCAAATACTCTCTCTAAATGAATATTGGTTAAAGCCAATATCACCACCCCATCTCATTTTGCTCTATTTTGGGGGGCCACCCTTTTGTTTTTGTGTGGTGTGTGTGTATGCTCATGCGTGGGGGGCCTTCGGGCAGTGGCCAATTGAACAAAGAGAGGGAGAGCTAGGGAGGAGATCAATGCTCCTCTTGTCATTCTTCTTCCGTTTGCAGGTCGTCCACTCTGGCCGGCCATCGACGTTTTCCGGCAACTACGAACCACGTGCTGCCCACGAGGTATGCCTAAATCCCAATAAGATATTTTGTGGCATTTTCGGATTTTTGGCTAGATCATTATTTTTGATCTTATTTAGATTGTATCTAGATAAGTAAAATCTAGCAATAATCAGTAGCTTCAATATTCAATGAATCAAAGCTACAAATAATGTATATAAAGAGATCAAATTAACAATAAATTAACGATATACAAGATAACAATGTATGTTAGCAAGAACTTATGGTCGTGTTTGGAATTGATCATGTTTTTATTTTACATTTTACGAGAAAAAAATGAAAACGTTTTCAAAACGACATTTTGCACAATAAAGATTAAAAACGGAAATGAAAACGATTTTTTGGTTTAGTGTAAAATGAGAGAAATGAAAAATGATTTTTAGTCGTTTTTCATTTTTTGTTTTCATTGTCTTCTCTCTTGAGTAGAGAGAGAGAGAAAGAGAAAGACATTAATGAGGTTTTTTTTTTTTTTTTTTTTTTTTTTTTTTTTTTTTACATTGAAAACAATCTCTTGATAAAACTACAAAACGCATTTTCAAAAATGATTTTTGTCTGAGATTGAAAACATTTTCATACAAAAAATAAAATCATTTTAGAACGAGTTTCAAACACGCCCTATGTACTTCAATCATAATACTTGAAAATATATCGTGGCCTTTGAACTACTGCAACAAAATGGCAAGTTAGAATCCCAGAAACATATTACGATCGTATATATTAAAGTGACCATACAAAATGAAAGATAGAAGATAAATGTCTCAGTGATCTTTTAGGTCACACTACCTAAACAATATATAAAGGAGGTAATAATTAGAGCAAATTATATATAAATTATTAAGGTTTAAACCTTGCAGTAGATATTCCCTTGTGCGGAAAAGGAAAAGTAAACTTTTACCACAATAGTCATTGCAACAAAGGCTCACATTATTGATAACCGCGAGTTTCCATGTGTAGCATATGAAGACATTAAGGCAGCGAGCAAAGTGGTGATCCAAAACTTGTAAAGCCTCGTGATAGGATTCGGAAGGATCACGAAAAATATCTACAAATTTTTGAAGCATGAAACAAACATATGAGGATATTCTCAACTTTAATAAAATTTCTCTAAACAATTCTAAATCAACAAAATGGTATAACGTGTTGTAAAATAATAATACAAATTAAATATTACATGAAATTAAAAGAACAAAAGAGAACATGAGAAATATAGGAGACAAAAAAACTTTTTATTCTTTTTTATAATTTGTAATAGGCGTGTTCAAAACAAGCTCATATAATTTCTATTCATACGTTATGAACCAGCCCATATGGGCCCACAATGGATTAGCCCATGAAAGGCTCATTATAACCCAATTTCATATATATATATATATATATATATTATATAAATCATTATATATGAGTGAACATAGCTTGGAGAATGGCCTTTTGCAAGGCCTGACATATGAGGCTTTTTATATTTTTTGTTTGTTTGATTTTTATATAATAATTTTATAAATATTTTATGTATAATTATCCTGATTGTATTCATTTTTCTTTATTAAGGTTTTATCACACTGAGTTTTTCTTGGAAAGACTTTTAAGGAAGTAGTCTTATATAAATATCTCCTTTCATATTTCTATTAACTATTCGGACACATATGAAAAAAAATTTTAAAATTGAAGACTAAGATGAGCTGACACATCTAAACGCATGATAGACCAAGATGGGCCTACCAATTCTAACTTATTGATGGGCTAAAATGGGCCAGCCCGTTCACAGCTCATGGCACAGCCCAACCTGAACCACGAAAAATTGACCCATAATGTGGGCTGACATGAGGGTTGTTCTTAGATGTGCCGGTCCAATCTAACCCGCCAAAATCATAAATTGGGCCAACCCAGCCCATAGCCCACATGAGCCTAAGTAGAATTGGCCAGGCCATGCCTGACTGATCAGTTTTTGCCACTCTCTATACCTATTTACTAAAGGTGAATGCGTGATTTTTTTTTTTTTTTTGGAGAGACGAAATTTCTCCCCCAATTTTTACCTCAAAAAACTTTTTTCTCTCGGGGAGAAAATAATTTGGTGTAGCGCATTTCATTGGACTCGCCACGTGTCAGTTGGCAATTGGCTAGTTTTGGTAGTAGATCCGTATGGGTGGAATGTGAGCTGTTGGATCAAGAGAATGCCACATGCCAACGCGCTTTTCATTGGAGAAAAGCCGAAATGTGTGGCGCGCTGCACTGGATTTAGCGCGGAAAGGTGTGGCCAACAAGGTTAACACGTGGTGCTGTTCATTGGCTGGAGCTAGTTAGTGGTGGGCCTTACCTGGCATCGAGTTCTATTACCCCTGTCCCACAGACGAGCCCCTGTCGGCGCACGTGCTGCACGAGCTAATCTGATGAGTTGATCATTTTGATGACATACAGTAAAAAAATCCCAGTTTATTTATTTTTTTATTTTTATTTGTTAATTTTGAAGTGATTTGTTGTCACCGTTTTGTAACAAATTTTTGATGTTGTCTAATACTATAAATAGTTTAAATAAAAAATAAAATTAAATAAAAATACATTAAAATAAAATGAAATCACATTAAATTAAATAAAAAATAAAACCGTTATCTCAATTGGATGACCTAAATAATTTATGATTTAATTTTTTAATTATTATTCTTTATTATGCTCATTTATTTATTTTGATTTGATTTATGGTCTATTTTGTCCGTTTTAACACCATTTACATAAAATTTTCAATACTCTTTAAATAAAAATACTACAATTAACTTGAATAAAAAAAATAAATTTAAATAAAAATACATTAAAAAAGGAAAATGACACCAAATTAAACAAAACAAAAAAAGATAATTTAAAAATGTTTATCTTCTTTTCCTCTTTATCTTTTTTCTAAGCGATTAGTATAGAGCACGCCCAGCGAAAACTAGTTTTATTAGAAAAAGACACGATCATGTGACAATATGATCACGTGTGTATCCAAATTTGACATGTGTGTGTAGAGAATCTTTTTAATGATATGTACACCATACATGTGGCTAGTGTCGAAACTTCGGGTCGGTGGGCTGCCCGAAGCCTGAATTTTTTCGGGTTCGGGCGGGCAAGCCCATTTCCCGCCCGCCCAAGTTAGATTTTCGGGTTCGGGCTCGGACAGCCCGAATTTGACAAGTCCACACTTGCCCGTCGCCGTCTAACCACCGTATACCGCCGTCCGCCGGGATTTTTTTGAATTTTTCCGACCATGCCTGAACTGCCCGAATTGCCCGACCCGAAAAATGCCCGAAAATTCAATGTGCCCGAAGTGCCCAAACTCGCTGCCCGAATTCACTTAAACGAGTATTTTTTTGAATTTTGCCCGAATTTTTCCCGCCCGCCCGATTTGCCCGAACTGCCCGAGGTGCCCGAATACCCGAAAACGGCTAGTTTTTTGAATTTTTACCCGAATTCTGCCCGAAAACCCGACCTGCCCGAGTTGCCCGACTGCCCGAATTACCCGAAATGGCTAGTTTTTTGAATTTTGCCCGAAAACTCGAATTGCCCGAGGTTGCCCGACTGCCCGAATTTCAAAAAATAACCATTTATCCCTTTTTTTTTGAAAAAAAATCATTTTTTAACCCCAAAATTTCCCTATAAATACCCCCATATCCCCCACACATTTTTCTCACTCAAACTATCTCAATCCTTCTCAATCTCTCTCACAATTTTTCTAAAGCTCTCTCTCTCTCAAATTCATCTTATTTTTTTTATAATGGATCCTTTTGGTTATAGTGGTATTCTCGTTGATGCTTAACACAATGTAGAAGAAGGACAATTTCACACTAATGAGTTTGTTACGCAGCAATCTACTAATCCAAGCCATGGTGGACGTGTTGGAGGTCGTGGTCGCAATAGTGGGCGTGGAGAAGCGGCGGCGAGTGCGAGTGCGTCTGCGTCAGCAAGTGTTGCAACCTCCAGGAGGAAATGCAAGCGTACCTCGACAGTTTGGGATCACTTCGACATAATTGACGAGGTGGATAATGAAGGTAACACTAAACATATAGCTCAGTGTAAATATTGTTTATTTAAATTACAAGACGACACTATTCATGGCACCATACACTTGAGACGACACTCCGAAAAGTGTCTTCAAAAGCTTAGCCAATCTAGCGGACTCGAACTCTGCCAAAAATAATTATCTTTTGATTGCGCAACCGGTGGTCTAACCACTTGGAAATACGATCCTCAAGTAGATCGTATGGAAGTTACGCGAATGATAACTGCTTTAGATCAACCACTTAGTTTTGTAGAGCATCCTAATTGGCAACGATATATTAAGGTTGTACACAATCCTAATGCACAGTTCACTTCAAAAACTACTCTTAGGAAAGATTTATTAACATTATTTAAAAAAGAAAAAGATGCATTAATAAACCTTCTACACTTGACTAGCGGGTGCGTTGCGTTAACTACAGATATTTGGTTTGCCGTTGCCAATAAAGATTATTTAGCTGTAACCGGACATTACTTTAAAGGATTTGATTTAGATAAGAGAATATTAGGTTTTAAATGTGTTCTAAGATCACATAGCGCAGATTTAATATATAACACAATTTTAAATGTAATTGATGAATTTAGATTAAGAGATAAAGTAATGGCTATAACATTAGATAATGCTAGTGCCAATACAAAAGCAATTGAATTTTTTGAAAATGATTTAAGTCTATTCGGTGACGGTACTATTTTCCACCAACGTTGTGCATGTCATGTAATCAATTTAATAGTTAAATACGGTTTAAAAGAAATGGGTAATCACATTAAAAGAATTAGAGATAGTCTTGCATGGATTCAAGGTAGTAACCAAAGACAAGAAAATTGGTTTAGGTTTTTACAAGCATTAAATATACCTCCTAGAGCATTAGCATTAGATATGCCTATAAGATGGAACTCAACTTATATTATGCTTCAACAATGCATCCCTTATAAGAATGCTATAACAAACTATATGTGTGCAAAATTAGGAGTAGGACATATAGATGAATTTGATTGGTAAATTGCCGAAGTTTTGTATCAATTTTTAGGTAGGTTTCATGAAG
>NW_010359282.1:447357-449919 GCF_000414095.1 Morus notabilis | reverse complement strand
AAGTACACATAAATGATCAACTCGTTAAAAACCTTGTCAAGTAAATCTCGTGGGGAGATCGGGACAAAACCTTAGCGAAGGAAAAAAGAGTGCAGTATTTTAGGATAAGTAAATTACAAAACCTAAGTGCTTCTAGAAGATTCTGTTATGTCTAAACTCAATCTTAACCTAATTTTCTTAATGCACTTGAGTTTCACTTATGATTAGCAATATTTTTAGGATTTTTTTTTTAATTTCAAATTTGATGACAAAAAAAAGTAATATATCATATGCCCCAAAAATATGTGATTTTATTGAATTAATATGAATAATTATAAGAAAATGATTGGTTGACCAGACGGCATAGGTCGGCCAATTGGCCCTAAAATGCCTCAAACCTCATTAAAATTTCATGTCGCGGGCCTGGCCCTTCGCGTGCCTAGCCCTTCGCGTGCCTGGGCTGTGCCTGGGCCTTAGGAGGGCCTGGGCCGTGCCTGGACTGCGGGCCTCAAACATGAGGCCCAGCCCAGGCCCTTCTGGCGTGCCGTGCCGGCCCGGCCCATAACAGTACAGGGCCGGGCTGTACCGAATTTGCTACTGTAGCGGGCTAGGCCGGGCCGTCCATGGACGACCCGGCCCAATTGACACCTCTAGGCAGAATCGTTTGACTTAGTTCAATGGTGGAGGGCATAGGCATTAACTTGGCCAATCCTAACTCGATTGGCAATGGATATATTTTCGATCCCAGTCTCCACTGTTTCATCCGAACAAGCATTTAGTACGACATGAAGAATACTTGAGGAACGCCGGAATGCATTGCAAAGGGATATTGTTGAAGCCTTGGTTTGCATTAAGGATTGGGATCGGGTCGATCAACGTCTACAAGATACAATTTCACCGGTAAGCCAAGAATGGATCTATGAATTTAATCGATTAACATTTAATTTTGAAGACGGTCCCTCAGCTTCAAATTAAATTGTAAATTTGTAATTTGTAAATATGTATTTACTTTTTACATTGTATTTGTAATTATTGCCTGACCCGAAGCCCGAAATTTTGAATTTTGCCCGAATTTTTCCTGCCTGCCCGAATTGCCCGACCCTCCCGAGGTGCCTGAATTGCCCGAATACCAGAAAACGGCTAGTTTTTTGAATTTTGCCCGAAAACCCGAGTTGCCCGAAAACCCAAAAACGGCTAGTTTTTTGAATTTTTACCCGCATTCTGCCCGAAAACCCGAGTTCATGTGTTTATTTCAAATTGTAATATATATATAAATATAATATATATATATAAATTGTAATACTAATATATATATATAAATAACTTAATATTAAAAAAAAAGTTTAAAAAATTAGGGTAATTTGGGTGGGCTCGGGCCGCCCGGCCGGGCTCGGGCCGCCGAATACAAGCCCGCGGCCCGTTCAAGGTGAAATTTGGGTTCGGGCGGGCGGCCCAGAAATCTCGGGCGGGTCGGGTTCGGGCTCGGGCAAATCCTCGGGCTTTTCGGGTGGTCGCGGGCGGCCTGTCCAAAATTCCAGCACTACATGTGGCCACTTCGATTGATGAAAGATAGTACCTATCCTACGTTAATATAATTGAATATAGGGATAGCGACACGACAACATGATTTAAAATTTACACGAAATTAGTAGTTTTGAGTTTATTATAAATGAATTTGAGTCATAATCGGATTGACACGATTAAGACGATTAATAAATAGATTAAATTAGGGTTGACCTCATAACACGAAGTGACACAAATTGACATGATTAATTATATGTGTTATCTGTAATCTAGTGATATGTGATATAATATGAAAGTTTATATGACTTGTTAAATATAAATAATATGAATTTTAATATTTGTAGGTAAAATTCATTTATTTTTCTTAAAAAAAAGACAAATTGACTAATAAACATGTTAAACTTGTTTTAACCGTGTTAAATAAGTCATTATTATATTAATTATTTATTTAATATATTAATTTAAACGAGTTATATGAATTGACACGATTAACACATTTAATAAATGAGTTGTGTTTGAATTCATATTTTTGACACGTTTAATAAATATATCGTGTTTAAGTTGATATTTTTTAATACAATTAATAAATGAGTTGACATGAACACAATATTGTCATCTATAAATTATTATTATCACAATATTGTGAATAGAAATGGTTAGAAATAAAAACAGATAATGAGCACATGTGGGTGGTTTGGTGGTTGGGTGGTTGGTGGAGACAGCTAGTGCTGGAACTTTGGACGGGCCGCCTGCGACCGCCCGAAAAGCCCGAGGATTTGCCCGAGCCCGAACCCGACCCGCCCGAGATTTTGGGGCCGCCCGCCCGAGCCCGAATTTCACCTTGAACGGGCCGCGGGCTTGTATTCGGTGGCCCGAGCCTGGCCGGGCGGCCCGAGCCCGAATTGCCCAAATTTTTTCAACTTTTTTTTTAATATTAAGTTATTTATATATATATTAGTATTACAATTTATATATATTATATTTATATATATATTAAATTTGAAATGAACACACGAACTATATAAAAAAATTATTTCTTTATTAATTTTTAAATTTGTA
>NW_010359282.1:446719-447160 GCF_000414095.1 Morus notabilis | reverse complement strand
TAAGTCAAACGATTCTGCCGCACTGCCGACTACTAAGCCTTCACTGAGGTACGCCATAAGCTCGTTGAAGCTGCTGCGGCCACTGCCACTTGTTGATGAAGATCCACTTCCACTCACAGCTTCCGTTTGAGTTGTCTTCTTCTTCTTCTTCTTCTGTAACCCGAAAACATTCAAGAATGAATGTGGGTTTTCATCCTGTTATTGCGGTTTCTGTACTCTAGAGTTTGTGCTTCTAAACCTAATCTCATATTTACTATAGATCTCATATATTTTTGCCTTTATTATTAAAAATTGGTCCGTACAAGTGATGCCTAAAAATTCACCTAAGTTTTCTAAACCACTTTCTAATCCGTCTAATTTTAATCTAGGATCAAAAATTGTACCTAAACCATATAACAAAGGCAACTTAGACCAATATTTTTAAAATTTTTTTTCCATAGA